>NC_142244.1:74549436-74850770 GCF_052056855.1 Sturnus vulgaris
ATTTTTATATTTAGAAGGCCATCATTAACTTTTGAATCCTATTACCAGCTTTGTCTCCAGTTGTACCAGACATGTTGTTTTCAGATACCCTAAGAAGTTGAAGGATGGTGCTGTTAATATGACAGGAACTGAGATTCAAGCACGTGATTCAAGCATTTTGTTTTATTACAGATTACTTCTGTGATATTAAGCAAGTTGCTTTTCTTCCATTCCACTGAGTTTCATGCTACGAATATAGAACAGGATGTTACTCCTTAATTAGATCGTTGTGAGGTTATTGAAAGCCTAATCATTGCCCAGTGATGAAATCACTCAGCCAGGAGCAAACAACTGGAAAGCCTGTTACCTCATTTAAATTTGTTTTCATTAAACAGCTGTTAAAGAATTAACTAAAGAGAAGGATCACGGCCCTCCAGCCAGCTGCAGGAGGGCACAGCTGAATCAGATTCTTCCCTATCCATTGGGTCAAGTGATTTCTGTTGGCAATTTTCAGCATTTCCTATGCAATACCCTAACCAGCAGATTTCTGTGCAAAAGTACCATCAATAATAGCTCTAAGTTTTAATTTAACCCAGCTAGTGCAAGCTGACTGTTGGAACGAAAGATGTTGATCCCTTTGAGCTTCTTCTGTAATTTTGTGAATTAATAAAGTACTGACTGCATCTTTGGGCTTTCAAGAACATAAACTACCTACATGGTTTCCTTCATTTTCAGAAAAAACATTTTGTCTAAACTTCAGAATATTTCTTTCAGTTGTGTACTGATTCATGTAGACAAAGAAATGTTCATTAAGTCATTTCACTTCCTCACTTTAAACATCTACAGGAGGAGTAATATCAAATACTTGCACACAAAAGAATTTCATTTTCATAAAGTCTTCAAATATGTTTCTTAAATGAAAATAAAAACGAGAAAACTACACTTTCTGCTTTGATTTATTTCTATACACTAAGATATGCATGAGGCAGGAGTATATATTAAAATCTTACAAGAACTTCAAGTGCTTCACTTGTGTGTTCTAAGGATGATTGTCAAGGAGAGAGGTTTATTACCCTTACACCCTGATTTCAAAGTATTTTTGCTTACTATTTAAGTAATTTGCAATAGCAAATCTTTACAATAGCATTTATTTCATTCTTTGAAAACACAGCCCATGAAAAGTAATCTATTTACATTAATGTTTACTTCTCTAAGCTTTGTTTTTTCTTTCGTAATTAATACCTCACTCTAACTTGGCACATGAAAATAAATACGGACTAGGTCTCATTAACATTAAACATAGTTTCTTCTTTTAACTTTACCACATGGTGAGTGAAATTACGGTCCCATGAAAATAAATGGAACAGATCTCATTAAGATTAGTATAATAAGAATTTCACCCATTTTTCTCTCAGTTGCTGCATAAGAGACAGATCTTTTACTTCTTAGATCAAGGAAATATTATCAGGGGCCATAGATCAGTGCTGAGTTTATCTTGTAAGCATGCAGGAAACTCTGAGTGAAATCCTTCATATCTCTTTAGGCTTGTCTGATGCATTCTTCACATGGGTGACAGCCATGCACGGGACTGTCACTTTGTCACCTGGCACTGCTGTAAACAGAAGGGATGAATGTCTCAGTTCAAAACACTTATGTTGCCTGTTTCTCAGGACATTTGTCTAGAACCATCCCTGTCTGCAAACAAAATCTTGCAAAATAATGCCTGAAACCTGCACTTTTTGCCTATGTTATTGATCATACCTAGACTGGAGTAGCCTGGAGCTCTTTCCAGCTTAACCTCAAGGTTTCACTACGGCTCCATGACTTTCAACCAGAGTGAGACTTAAGCACGCAGCAGTTTTCCTTGAGCCTTAATTTCTATTGGATGGACAAAGATGCTCCCTCTGTGCTGGCAGGAAGCCATGGACCACTTCTGAATGCCTGAATGATTAGGGAAAGAAGGACCCTAGGATGCAACAGGTGTGTTTCAGCAGGAATTACAGGGATTTTCAAATGGGATGATTGCATATAACAGCATGTGGCTGCTTATGTCTTCGGAATACAAGGACATGTATTTGTCAAAAACTCAACTCATACACAAATTAATATTTTGAAATGAAATATATTTATGATATGTTTATAGTACATGCTGTACTATATTTATACAAACCATATTTATCTTTGTTGTTTGTTAAGGACCTTTTTTGTTTGTCTGTTTTGGAAGTTGTTTTTGTTTTTTTTCTCACATTTTAGTGAGGATTCTGGAAGCTGAAACTTTTAGATTTATGTATCAACTCAGGAATAAATATTTTTACTTACATTTAATAAACTACCACATCCTTAGAAAACACTTAGTAGGAAAAAGTGTGGAGTCAACTTGTCCTGTAGTAGAGGGAAATTGCACTACATCTTGTGAAGACCAAAAAATATATAATTTGGAAGTAAGAATTTTACATATACTCTGCTATTATTGTTTCATGTTGGAAAAGATATTATTTATAATACAGAGACTGCATAATAAAAGAATACTCAAGGATTATGTTTTCAATTATTTTTTTCATTAATCTTTGGGTCAGGTTTTATAAATAGACCAAGAGAATATCTGCTATAACTATTTTGACAGAAGGGTACAGGAAATTCATAACTTCATTGACTTAAATTCTCTGTGTCTGTCTTCCTCTCTGTTGAGAGATCCATATCTTTTTGATCCATATTAAAAAAAATATAAACTTATTTGGATTACAAATAGATAATTATCATTATTATCTTACTAACTTTTAACACTCCTTGTAGAAATTTGACAATTATTTCAGTAAATTAGTGTATACAATAACAAAAAGCTTGCCAGAATGATTCTACATATATCTTTGATCATGATCTCTGAGCATGATCTTTGGTCACATAGTTCTGCTTAGATTAGAAATACTATTTAAAAGTAGGCTAAAAATTTTGAGAAAATCTCAGGGGCTTTCCTGTATTGTAGTCTAACTCTTCAGTTTGTGGACATTGCATTGCTGGAAATAATAGAGTTGAGGTGCACAACTATTTTATTCAGACTTGAATATCTTCTTATCATTCCTTAATCATAAGTTAATATCAGTGACCAGCCCTCTATTTATTGCACTTCTTTCCAAATGTTTTTAGACAGACATATTCTCGTTATTTTTTCGAAAGACTGTTGATTTGGAAAATTAGTTTTTTAGAATTTTTATTTTCTGTCTCTCTGATCTTCACAGAACAATGAAAGGTACCTATTTTTTAAGGAACAAAAAGGTATTTTTTTCCTAATTAAAACACCCCCCCCAAAACAAAAAACAAACAAGCCACACCCAAACCCCCCTATATGGTTTGATTTATTACAAAGACTTTTCATTATAAGTTTCCCATATTAAATTTTTAGGGATTTTTTTTTCAGCCAAAAGTCTACCATTCTTCCAATCATTTACAGCTACATTTACAATCATGTACAATTTCCATAAAAAGAAAGCTCTTCTGAGTAGTTCTACATAATCAAACAAAACAGGTCATGCTCATAAATTTTGCAAAAGTACTGTCAGAGTACTGCACATCAGGAGAGGTGTAAAATATTACTGGACTGTTAAAGCAAAAACACGGAAAGTCTCCTTAAATATGATGTCCCTTGGAAATCAGCATGATATCAAAATTTGTTTAAATATTCAGAAATGTCGGGAAATTCACACTATATTATTGGGACCTATTTTGAGATTCTTGTTTCTGATGGGTGATGAGCCCATTTCCTGAGAAATGTTGATAAAAAGCCTCTCACTTACATAAAATAACATAAAATTATACAAGCTATAAAAATACTTGGAGATATCTCTACCTTTAAGAGAAGGTTGTGGTCCTGAAACAAAGAAATACAGAGAAAGCAGGAATGGCAGGGAAAGATGAATTAACTTTTTCCTCTTTACATAAAATAACAAGAGGAGAATGATGCTTTTCTCAAATACTTTGGTAGATTAGAAATTATATTTAATAGACGTGTATTTTAAGAGCAAGGAATAGCTTTGAATAGCAAGTCGGGACAGTTGTTGTTTTATTTTTTTTCTGTAGTTACACAAATTAAGTAAAAAGAAATATTAAACTTGTTAAATCTTCACAGATTTGAACCTGTTTTTACCATTTCTTTGTAATAAGAAAAGAGACTTCTGTAGCTGAAAGTAAAAGCTGTAACATAATCACTTCATTACAAGATAAGGATTTAAAAAGAAATGCATATACCAAGAGTCATGGCAAAAAAACAGTAAATCTTAGCAATACTGACATAAATATAACATTTGAACTTTGAGATAGGATTTCAAGCATCTCAGACTGCCAGGGAACCTCCTTCAAGCTTTACCACTGTCAAGGGCTGAGAGGGAATTCACAGTTTGGTTCTCATCAGCACCACCAACTATTTGTGTGGAGGTCATTGCTGAATGGCAACCAAACGGCAGCAACGCTGAACAGCTGCCTCAACAGCTTTGCCAGTGCAGGGGGTGAGAGAAAGTGAGAATTGAAACGTAGAGCTCCTGGATGCTGTGCTACTGAATGCTGTGCTTCTTCCTCCTTTTTTTTTTTTTTTTTTTTTCTTTAATCAGAGGTTCACTGAAAGTTTGAAAGGCTTCAAGTGTGAGGTCAGTACTGCTAGGTCACTTAGCTGCTTGTCAAACAGTGCTGAGAATAAAATAAATCTGCAGAGGCCCCAAAGTAGACGAATGCATTTTCTAGACGGGGCCAACGTGTTTTTATCACATGTAACATCTGATTGAGGAACTGCCTTCTACAAATATTTGATGCAAATGAGAGCGTGCTCTCACATGAGGAGTCCTGCTGATTTCTGTGAGAAATAATGATTTGCAGCATTGAGACTATTGTGTGGCTGGTAAGGCTCAGCTGGAAGCTTGTCACAGTCAGTTCTAAATTTGTGCAACACAGAAATCAGTCTGTGCATATTTTCTACAACTTCACATTTGGCTTGAGGTCATTTTTAGCTGGTGTTTAAACTCATTGCAAAAACACTCTTCATTTATCAATTTATTTAACCAAAGAGAGTCACATAGTATCAAAAAAATTTTTTTTTATTATTATGATTATTTTAAAATTTTTGCCTATATATTTAACCTATTTGTGCTTTAAGTATTCTATGCCAGAGCAAATTGAAAAATTAAAGTTTAAATGTTTTAATATTATAAGCTGAGAGTTTGAATAGTTCATGTGTATTTAGCAGATAATCTCTGAACTTGAAAGATGCTGATGGGACTTACATATGGCAACACCAGAGCATGTCATATGCATTTTAGCATTTTAACTGCTCTGATTCAGGCACCCAGAGGATAACATGTTGAATTCATTTCTTTGTGAAAGCTGCTCTTGGAAAGGAAGGGAATTTAATTGAATGTGTGTGTTGAGGAGGATAAGGGTACCGGACGCTTGAAATTAAGTTTGTCTGTAACCTTTAAGGCAGTATGCAAACTAATGAGATGTAGAATTGCCACTACATCTGTTACCATTTGCTCACATTTAAGACGAACATTTAAAAAAAAATCCTATTATGGAACCTTATTTGGTGAAAATAATATAATTTGTGCATACACATTCATACTGTGTCTTTAGTGCTTGAGGACAGCAACTAAATGGGATACTTTTCTTCTCCTTTATATTAATATTTAATTAAAAGTTCAAGATGCTCTCATTTGACAGATATTCTTTTAGCCATAGGAAAAATATATATACAGTAAGAGTTTTCTTGTTTGATCTCTTTTTTTTTTTTTTTTTTTTTTTTTTTTTTTTTTTTTTGGGTCAACTTACTTTCAGACACAGACAGGCACAGATACTGCATTCCATGATAAAGACACAATACTGTTAGCAATTTTTATGCTTGAGGCCAGGGAAATTGTATCACACTTGCTTTTGACTCCAGATCAAGAACTGCGGCTGTAGCATGACAAAAATAAAAATAGAGAAAAGGCTTTGAAGGTTTCAAATGCTGAAATTCTTAAGTCTGGCTTGTTAAAGTGGTTACTTGTTCACAGTAGCATTTGCTGCCTTGCTAATGATCTTCTGGTTGGGATGGATCCAGCCAGCGTATCTGATACAGAAGTTTGAAATTTCACAATAAACTGTTTCACCAAGACTTCGAGGGGGGAGAAGGGGGAGAGGGTGAGAGAGGGTGTGGGAGGAGAGGAGAACCAACAAAAAAAATTAGAAACTAACCAGAACTACAGTATCATGAGATACAGAATATTCTTTTTAAAGAAATGATTTCTAAGTAAAAAAATATTATAAAATTGATACTCAAGTCCTTCACTTACAGCACAGTCAAAATTCCCACTGGAAATAACCTTCTTTGTAATCTAACAATCACAGTGTTAGAAGTTTCACGTACCTGTTTTTAAAATAAAGTAAAAGAAGGGAAAATTCCATGTTTTCCTACCTTTTAGCTGTGTAACATAGGCAAACTAGAGCCTTGTGTGCCTATAAGGCACAGACACCCTAATTAACAGATCCTCAAGCAGACAAAGCTGTTTTCAATTAAATTAAAAACTGTATAGCGCTTCTCAAAAATGCCTCAATTCACCATTCTGTTTGCTTCTGACAAATTATTACTCTAGAGGCCAAATTTTCTGTCAGTGATTTACAGGCATGTTGAACAGAATCATTTCTAAAAGAAAAGGGGCTCTGCCACAGGAAAATGAAGAGACATTTGGAAATAAAACAATTCTTATTGATTACTGATATTAAATATAAATACTAGTGTAAGGTTGATGTTTCCTAATATTAATACTAGCACAGATGTACTTTCCTTTAATATAGTTTCACCTTAGCTGAGGCTATGATTAAAAGTGGAATATAGTTGTGTTCTTCAAAACTTTTGTCTTAATGTTAATGAAGGTAATGGATCACTGAGGAATTAAAATGTTACCTTAGTAAATCTGCCCAATAGTATTAACATTTAGGCAACATAATAATAACTTTTAACTAGACACAGATGTCATGAAGCTTGGACTATACATTTCAAGGTGGAACAACGTTAAAAAGAGAATTAGTGTGCAATGCTCAGTGTATATCTCCCTTGAATAGACCTTTACAGATTTTGTTTTGAAGACTACTGAAAAGAAATGTCAGACCCAGCTCTGTGTAAGTTTAACCACATGTGTGCATGGGATACAGGCTACCACACCTTTTTCCCTGTAACTCAATTATTTCCCAACTCTGAGCTTCCTAAAATTTTTCTTTGTGAAGGTGGCAAGATATTGGAACAGGTTGCCTAGAGAATTTGGGGATCCTCCATCCCTGGAAATATTCAAGTACATGGGACTTTGAGCAACCTGGTCTAATGAAATGTTCTGTGCCCACAGCACTTGGGTTGTAACTCAATGATTATAAAGGTCCCTCCAACCCAAACCATTCTATGATTACCCCATGCAGGACACAAGGAAAAAAATATGTCTTTCACAGTTTGAATTTGCAATTCTCAAAGAATGCGAGAATTTTTTTTTAATGGTACAAATAAAATATTGCCTTAGGTTCTTGTGATACATACCTCTTTTTTGTTTATTTTCACAGTAATTTTTTCTGTATGTAGTTAAATAGCCATCCAAATGGCTATGTGGGGGGAAAAAATTTACTTTTCAAGCCACTTCAGAAAATATTTTCATAAAAGGAGACGAAAGTTCTGAAAGGGGACAGAGAGCTCTAAATGCCACTGAAGATTGATCAGAATTTTATGCATGTATTTAAATATTTAGGTTTTTTTTTAAAGAAACATTCAGCCAACAACATCTAATACATAAATCTAGAGAGGAATCAAGCTTATGACAACCCAGTTTTTAGAAAGCTGGGACTTCTTTTATTAAATTTAGTCTTTGCAATCAGATGGAAGGGAGGTAGAAATTATCTTAGAAATCCTAGTTATGAAGAGTTTAAACTGTGAATTCACAGAAGAAAAACAGTCTGAGGTATTCTCTTATTTTTTAGGAAACATAACAACCTCAATTCTTTGCCATTTTCCTAGAGGAAGATTCTGCATGGGTCCATTCCTACCGCTACTGCTCTTCCATTTCAGACACACAGGACTTCAGTTTCTTGTGAATATTTAGGCAGTTACATATGCTAGACAGCAAAACAAGAGGGAAGACAGACTACAAGATCATTGAATACACCACAAAGCCTATCCCTGACATTTAGGCTAACAAATGCAGCATAGCAACTATAGCCAGCTTGCAAAGCATTTATATCCAGATGGAGTTTTCTATCACTCTCTGAGAGAATTGCTGTGCTCTCCTAAAATCCTGTGTGTTATAGGGAAATTATTTCCTGCTAGAGTAATAGTTTTACAGAGGAAAAGTGAAATAATACACTGCTTGTTCTGGGTGCTGTGAGAGGAGATGGGGTCTGTGAGGCATAAATCCTGCTGAAACACACACAGAGAAGAAAGAGCCAGGGCTAGTGAAATCTTATCTCAATTGTCTTTCTTGGAATCATCCCCACACCCTCAAACTCCAGCCTCGCTTTTCTTAGAAGCAGTTGGATGATGCAGTTAAAAAGACAGCCAGGTAGAGAAGGTACGTTTGTGCAATAAATGCACAAGTATCAAGGATTCAAAATGTAATCAAGGAATCAAAATCAGGAGTGAAAATGAGACTAAATTTCTGTAAGGGAAAATATGCACTTTAAGAATCTGTAGCTAAGAGAATGCTAATTTGATAATCATTACCATTTTTATATCCCAGGTAGCCTAGTTAAATAACATTTTAGAAAGACCAATGAGCTGTCTATGCTACCGTTCAAGATTTTCTTCCATGCGTGAGGTAAATCATGACAGAAAGCCCTAAGGTAGTCTTTGAAATGCAACCTACATGGGTTATGATGAAGAGAGATGAGAATTGGGCTTTTCATGCATTGTTAACCTTTAAGAGATAACAATTAAGGCCAAAATAGGCTGTGACAGTCATCTGGATGAGTGTCTTCTTGTAGGTATAATGGGAAGATGCTAATACAGGAATAATTTTATCAAAGTGATAAGCTTGGAAAAATAGAACAGAATAAAACACTTGATTTAGAAGGAACCTACGGTGACCATCTGGTCCAACTGCTTTAATCTAGTCCAACTGCCTTCATCTAGTCTAACTGTCTAGACAAAGAAGAATGCCAAAGGATGCATGAAACATACTTTTGAATGGAGGTACATTGAACAATATCACATTAGAGTGCTGGAAAATAAAAGATCATAATAAACAAAACACAGTAATATGGACTTAAAAATATCTTAAATGTGTTATATAAACACTAGGTACTTAAAAATGTATTAATGCACATATAATTGCTTGTTATTTAGATATATTACTTCAGGTGTCTCACAGGAAATAAATTATTCTCATTCTCTGATTCAAAAGAATTTGCAAACATTTTTAAAACCTAAAAGTTTGGATTTTTGCCAAAACGAAAACTGAAGAAAAATGCCTCAACTGTCATTAACAGATTATTCTTGTACCAATTTTATTTATTTCTCTATTTGGTTTAATCCAAAATGTTCATATCAGCCCATATCCAGCAAAAAAATCCAAAACAAAACAAAACAAAATAAAACAAAACAAAACAAAAAACTCAAAGAAACAAACACAAAAAGGACACAAAACTCACTCAAGAATATTAACTACTTAGCCTATTTCTGTAATTTGTAAAATCACCAAAAATATACCTATGAAAATGTGTTTATATAATTCTAAAAGAAACTTTGCTCTCGTTTTCTTGGATGGGATAGAAATATTAACTCTCTTTTAGGATCAGCCTGACTGAGCTTTAAATACATATCTGCAATCAGGCACAGGTGTCACAAACTGGGGATATCAAAACAACTAACTTATGTAAGGGATTATAAAATTTTTCCCTCCTGGAGATATATTTGGATGTTTATGTACTTTTTTCTTTTTAAGTGGAAAGTAATGTAGATCATTAATATCATCTTACTGTGAGTTAGGAAGGGATTTTGCTAACAGAAATAGTGCAACATTTGAACAAAAAGGCTTTGAGCTGTCATGAAGGTGAAAAATTATGACAATAAGGTATACAGATCTTCAAATGGCATCTGAACAGCAGGATCATAAATATATATAGTTTTACTCCTTCCTTCTTCCAACCACACTTTCTTAATGGTTATTTAAATCGTTTGGGGTCTTTACTCAGCACCATGTTCCAAGGCAATCAACATCCTAAAAATAATCCTTCTGTATGTACATGTTAGTTAATAGTCATCTAATATATTCCTAATTACCAGGCATTTCATGTCTAAGTCATTTTAGAATACATTTTCTCCTGGAATGACCTTCAGGACGTTCTGTGTGTGTGAACACGCACACACATACATAATTCATGTACTGAAGCACAGCTCGGTGCAGAAGACCAGGGATGGCATGGACACGAGCCCTCTCTACTTGCAGCATTTCTGTGATAGGAAGAACTAAATTTATAAGGAACGCATACAAAGTATGAAGTCTGTAAGCTATAGCTTAATTCAACCTTTGACAAGAGGGAAGGATTCCTTTGTTTTGTTTTTTTTTTTCCTTAAGGTTCAAAACAATTACAGTAGCCTGTTTGTATCTCCACAAATCACACTTGACCCATACTATTTGATTTCCTTTAGCATTATCTCCTTTCATTTCAGTGACACAGCAGATAAGCTTTTAAAGAGGTCTACCAGTACTGAAGGTTTTATATTTATACCTCAGTAAAAATATTTTAAATGGATTATGTGAGCAGAAAATCAGTGGCCATAATGTATGTTTCTTAGGTCCCAACTTCTGCTTCAATTAAGTTACTATCTAAAGAAAATTATAGTAGTGACTCACTATTCTTTGTTGAAGGAAATGGAGATACTCTCTCCTGATACAGAATAATTCCCTAAATTGCTAGTATTGAGCCTATACCTCAGACAGCTAAGCCTAAGTACTTCCAAAAGGGATGAGAGATTACTAGTTTTTATTCCTTCTTTTTTTTTTTTTTTTTTGGCCTTTTTTTTTCTCCTCCTAGGTTTCTTCACACTAACAATCTCATGATTGAGGTTTATAGAGCTGCTATAAAAGATACTTTAGTTGCCTTAGAATACAGCAAATTCAGTTAAAAAAAAAAAATTCTACCATTCGCTCATTTCATATCTGGCTACATATTTGTAAAGATGTAACACCTTTCTATTGTAGAGAGACAAGGGAGATCCAACAGTGACAGAGGGAGTCTGTAATGTTATTGTAAGTCAGCAAACAGATCCATATCTAGATTATATATGTGGGAAACCACAAACAGATCTGAAAGCCTGTTTCTTTTAAAATTTAAAAAAAAATAACATTGGAGGACAGACTAAAAAATTAAAACCACATCCTGTGTTTAAAAAGACAGAGAAAACAAAGAAACTGTATGTACATTCCCCTTATTGCTTCACATTTCTTTTGCTTTGTTGTGAAGAGCTTCACATGACAGTGAAAAGGAGAAAGAGCATAAAACGCTTTCATGTTATTATTCAGAAAACAAAGCAAACACCACTGGAATGAATACACATTGTCATGATTATTCAGTTTTGCAAATTCCAGCTGAGTATAAAAAATTAGTACACTGTAGCTGCTTTTCAAGATTATATTTTTATAAAGTTTGAAATATTAAATAGAAAAGCCTTTATATATTTTGATATATGAAGGAGAGGGAAAAAAAAGTTAATTTTGTCTTCTGATATCTACCATGGCAAACATAACCTGTTCCAAGTGCTTGATAGAATTGTTTCCAATTTGATTTTTTCCTTCTCCTTCTTTAAAAAAAATCCCTTAAAGTTCATTATCTGAGAATAAAAAACTCAATTTTATTTTTTAAAGTTTCCTACAGTATATATGTTATCAAGAGGCAGAAGTAGCTTGTACATTATTAGATGCGGATTTCTGTCCAGATAATTGATTTAATACATTGCTTCTACCCTGTTGATAATTTATCAGTCAAGACCTGAGAAAAAAAAAGAGGAATTATGATTAATTTTATCTATTTAAAAAATGTTACAATTAATAGTGTTTGATTATTGGCAGTTGGACAATATTAGGTTATTCCAAGCATTTGTTTATTAATTATTATTGTGAAGTGGTTTTAAATTGACAAAGTTTTGAAGATTTCATTTGTTTTCCTTTTCACATGCACACAATACACACAAGTGAAGTTAGATGAAAGCTGAAGTTGAAATTAGCAGTGGCCTAAGGGCATTACTGTAATTACTAGGCCATTTAAAATATATCAGTATCATGTCTAATATAATAAAAGTAGAGTCATTGCTGTAGCACAGTTAAGAACAAGAGACTCTGCAAAAGGCTGTCAAATTCTGTTAGCTGAAATCAGAGCTAAACTAAATGCATTATCTGTATGCTTATGGCCACTCTTCTTACCAGAAAATCATTTGCCAAAAGAGGCCCTTTGATAGGTATGACTATTTTTTTGCCTGTTTTTTTGTTTGTTTTGTTTTGTTGTTTTTTTGGGTTTTTTTTTTGTTTTTTTGGTTTTTTTTTGTTTGCTTATTTGTGGACTTCATTTTGCTTTTTTCTAAAGTTAAAACAACCTGATGAGTAACAGGGAAGCAAACAAGAATCAAGATGTTAGGTTGCACAGAAGTAGAAGCTTTATCTGTTAGTGTGTATTATAGAAGTGGGCTTAATATTTCATATTATATTTATTAAGAATTTCCAATTTAAAGGGATTTTTTTCTCTGCATTGAGAAGAACCACTGGCAGAAAAAGTTAGGCAAACTTTAAAATGGAATGAGAAAAAAGTGCGTCAAGGTTTTGGTACTTAATGTCCTGCGATTGTGAATTGATTTCCAAGCATTCAGATCTTTTCAGGGATAGACTAATGCACATGCAAAGTCTATTGCTGTTTTTAGGAGCAGGAGGCTAGAGCCTAAATTAGGTCCATACAGTTCTTTCCACCAGGTGAGAGAAAAAACAAGGCCAGGGCAGCAAAAATACCAGTCTGGAGAACGCAGGTGTTTTGTAGAAGGGGGTGAGATATGTAAAATCTGTTAAGCAGAGCAACATCCTGCCAGAAGCCAAAAGCAGCAAATAGATTTGCTTTGTAATTAGGGAATAGTGCACACTGTCATTCACATTGCAGTGCAGTCCTTCATCTCCTGGGGAGCTGAGTGTAGCCAGGTGGCTGTTTCCAGGCTTTGGCTGATTGACAGTGTGTGTGGCAGCATTGACAAGCCTCTTTTAACTTATTTCTATTTTGGTCTTCTGAGCTTGAAATGCCCCAAGCCACGGAATGTTTTAACTAGTTAGCTTGGTATTTTTACTGCTTCGAGGGTTCTGGTTTTGTCTTTTTTGTTTGGTCGGTTTGTTTCTGGGTTTTGGTGTTGTTGTTGTTATTGTTTTTTTTTGGTTTTTTTTTTTTTTTAATTATGGAAAAGCATTTTTGTACCTAAATAAAGCTTCCTTTGCAAATAGCATGCAAAAAGGTATCAACATAGAAGTAAAACATTTTCTTCCACTCAATTATTGCACAAGGGACACGTTTGGTTCAGGATGTTCAACAGCTCCAAAGAGAAAAGACATCTGGGTTCAATTCATGAAAGCCTTAGGGTAACTAAACAAACCTCCTAAAATGACATTGAAGTAGGAGGAGGAGGTGATTGTTTCTATGACCACAAAGAAAACTCATCCATTATGCTGAGACGAACAGAAAGATACAGATATTTAAAAGAAAATGAAATAATTAAGAAATATTTGAGGCAAGGGAAAAAATTGAGGGAATTAATCTGGTGGGTTGCTCTTGTAAGAGATGTGTGGTTGTCCCAGTTCTCTTTATTGCATTTATAGGGAGAGACAAATGTGTTCAAGAGTAGCCTCAGGAAAAGGCCTGGAAACTACAAAGTGTTTTAATTATAAAGCATTGTTATACCTTACCAATTATCCAGACCACCACTTGGGTGAATTCCTTCACTCTACAACAGTCTGCTATTCTCTTTCTTTTAGTGATTTTTGTGAAAACACTTCTATATTCATATCCATATGCATATTTACATTCATTTTCATGTTTCTTTTCAAATCTCAAAGCCATGTTGTGGAATAATGTTTCTTTGGCCACAGTGGTCAGGGTTGATCACTAGTTTTGTGTTATCAGCAGAAAAAAACCAAAACCTGTCACTTCTTAATTCATGGAACTGCAGCCTGCTTCCTTGATATAAACCTTTTTGCTTGATATAAACCACAATATTTAAAACAAAATAAAACAAAACAAAAAGACAGGAAAATGTATAGTCCATTTGTTAAGTAGGATATAATCATTAGGTTAATTTCCCCTCATAGCCATTTTTGACCTTTTACATTTACAAGTTTTTAGTGTAACATAATGACAAAGAATTTAAGAGCATTAAACAGATCTATACAGAATTTAATAGAATTTGTCCATAATTTATTTCTTTAGTCATCTGGTTTCTAATCATATGCTGCTTTGCTTTACTGGTTTTTTGGGGTTATTTTTTGGTTAAAATTTCTCCTTGCAGAACACCTTAATGCATAAAAAATAATTTCTTTTTTCAAAAAAGTCTGCTTTTTCTTTATCAAATCTATACATACAACTGTCAAATACACTGACAAATTTAAATCTATTGAAAATGGCTTGTGATTTTTGCTCGTAATGGAAAGCATTTAGTGAAATACATGACTTCTATTAAAAAAAAAAAGGCTGGGCAAAATTCTCTCCCCCTTCTTCTGCATAGTGTGTCCCCATGTGCTCAGGAATACAGGACTGTAGTCAGTAGGGTGACTTTCAAAGAAACATTACATGAGATGAACATCTTAATAAAAGCATGAAGGAGGGAAGAAAAGAAAATTGCTGTGTTAAATTCTCCAGAGGAATGAGTTAGAGCTTGCATCTAGTGTCTTTATTTTGCACTGGGTGAAATACCTGAAGATTAGGAAGTTGCATTTTGCAGTTATTCTTTCTCTTTGATCTACCACGTCCAATTCAAGTGAAGAATGTGCCAATATAACATTTCTAAGCCATACTGCTGAGGCTGTCAGGCACTAAAATGGAATTATCTAGTACAAAACAGATGTTCTATATCCTTTAGTATTTACTATTTACTTTCATAAACAGCTAAAAACAAAAGCTGACAAAAAAGTCTTAAACATAAAAAAGAGGAAGAAAAAACCAAAATTGTTCAGAAAAAAAATTTGCAACTGTAAGCAAAACTGAGTAAAAGAAAATGAGAAGCACCAAAAAGCCCAGCTAACAAAAATACTAAAAGTATTGATAAATATTTAACAAAGTAGAATACCTGTTTAGCTATTTATTGTTCTCTTTATGAAAAACTTAAAAATACAAAGCACGCAGATATGCTTCTCTCACTGGGAAATCAATATGCAAAAGTTGTCTGAGATTAAGGCTAAATTCAAAATATCTAAAGTGCATAAACAGATATCTCTAAAGCCAGGTTCCCTGAAGATCTCTAAACTAGGGTTCTCGGTTGATTATACAATTCACAGAGAAATTTAGGTTCTGTTGCATTTCAGAATGAAAGGAGCTTCATTTCAGAATGTTTTTGATATTGGCTTAAGGTACTCAAGTTTTGTGGCTTTTATGGCACTAAGTAAAATATCTACTTGAAAAACATAGCAAAAGAACTTGGTTTTGCTCACTCACTTAGGAAAGTACAAATCTCACAGGAGAATAAGGACGTTTGTTAGGCACAAGAGAATCTGTCAGATTAAAAGACACAAGTGATTCTTCCTTCCTATCTCTCTAGAAGCCATATTACTGATTTTCTCTGGCCTGGTGAGATCGCTTTCCCCAAAAGGCTTCTATGTCCCCCTTGAAGATCAGCCATCTCTTGCATGCCTCCACCTGAACTGTGACCTGTCAATGTCTCACAGCACTTTTGGTAACTTCTGCCATTTTCTGTCCCTTTTTCTGAACAGGTTCAGTCTTTTCTCATACCACACTCAGCAATTTCTCCTCATCTCTTCTGCCAGGTACAGCTCAGGCTTCTGCCTGCAACCTTAGAAGAACAGTGTTAAATTTTTGGGGAAAAACCTCTAATTACTTGCCCTTGTATAATAGCTTAATGTTCACACCTCTCCTCACAGCCCAGCAAACAAGAGACCCAAACTGAATTCCCAATGACACTATTGGGTAACAGAAACTGAATTCTCCTGTCTTTCAGTAACTGGGAGGTGATTCTGGCTACAAGACAGAGGAAATCTGATTTGCTGTTCCTTTCTGTGAGTTTTCATGGTCTCTAGTAAATAATTACAGATTTACCAGTTCAGACAGGGAAAAAGAAAGGACATTACTTTGTAATTTCATGGATTGAGAAATCTCAGACTTTGATTTAGTAGTTTGGTTTGGCTTAGGGTTTTTGTTATTGTTTGTTTGTCTGTTTGTTTGTGGGTTTTTTTGAGGGGTGGAGGAGGGTAAAATAGATAAGTAGGAAGGAAAAATTCAGGAATCTCATCCGCAGTCTGTTGTGGGGTTACTGGAAAACCAGACTGTGTTTCCGGCATACTTCAGTAGCAACACATTGTCTGTGTTTCTCTTAGCTTCATTTCTCCAAACCCTTGACTTCTCTACTGCACAGTAAAGAGCTTTTCACTCCACAATGAAGCAACTTCAGAAGACTATGTACTCTACTCCTGATTTTAAGCTTAGCTTTCATTTAGTTACCAAAATATTTTTGGAAGTCTGAGTTCAGAAGATTTGAATCTCCTCAGTAATTAAAAGCAATAATTTGCCTGACAAATATTTCACCCATTGAACAGTAATAGAAAGGGAGACTAAGCCTAGTTGTTTAGGAAAGAAACCAACCACATTGTATGTTGGTGGAGTTCAAACATTTAGGCAAATAACAGGAATTCTTCGACAATTTTTACAGCAATGAGTTCCGTGGACAGGAGGAATAAATTGCAGAATAAATTGTTTAGGATTACGCCAGGACATCAATGACAACACACTCATGACTCAGGACTCAGAGCATCCTTTCTGAGCAACTCTAGGAATGCTTGGAAAGCGTTACATTAATAAAATCTGTGGGAGTGGTCAAGATTAGAATCTCTGACTTTAGGTCATAAAATTAGACCTAGTGGTTTCCATTCCACCTAAGCCTTATTTCAGACCTCTAAGACATTATCTGGAACTTGTCCTAAGGATACTGTAAATATTTTTGAACTTTTCTAATCTGCAAGTTTTTTTCTTTTAAATGACCCACTGAATTTACTGATGTATAAATTTGAGATATAAATACCAGATCTAATCTATATTACAAAATAAATTTTCCATATTTATTTAAAATTCTGTTTCTTTTGTGGCAAAAGTAACATCAGAGTTTAATGAATACATTGTATAAAGTAAAGGAATAAAAACAATTAAAAATGGACTTAAAAAAAAAAAGTAAAATTTTTTTTACAAGTCTCTTCCAATTTTAGTTTTAAAATTCCAGAACATCAATAAACCACTTTTTTTCCTTACTTGATGGAGGGAACTTGAAATAATAGGCTCAGAACTTATTACATTAATAAAAAAGGAAATCAAATAAAAATGTGACTCTAGTAATGAAAGATTGTACCTCAGTCTCATAGAAATATATATTCCAGATTATATGAAATATTCTAAAATACTGTATTAAAATTCTTTCTTCTCATCTTCCAAGGTAAAGAAAAGAAAAGGTGAAACAAATATTTTCAAATGGCATTGAGAGTAGTTAATTTCCATAAATATTGCCTCATCAGTTTTATGGTTTATTCTTCATTATTTGTTTTTAAATTTCTTTTGCCAAATTGAGGCTAAATTTTGCTATTCTAAATTTGGATGTCTATAGGTTATCTTCTATGGCTGCTATGTGACACTGCACCCAGAAAATATCAACTTAAGCTTCTTCTAATTTCCAAGATATGTTGTGAATTAAAATTTTATATATTAATATATATATATAGGTTTTTTTTCCAACTAAAGCAGTTTTCTGAACCAATGCAAGAACTACTAAGGGAGACAAACAAATGGAGGATGTGCAGAGGAATGGAGGCAGGTGCTATGAGATTGCATTGATACTAAATTCATCATAAAATCTATGCACATGCTTAGATTTTTTGTTTTTTGCAAACACATTTTTTGCTTAGACTTCCTTTATTGTGGATAGGTAGAAGTAAATTTAGTTTGAAAGTTTGACATTTTTAAAAAACAAGACTTTTCACAGTCTTCTAGTAGTTATATGTGATAATATTTCAGGTATTTTAACTGGACATATAAAGCACAGGAACTGTTGCTCTAAAAATAGGTAACTCCTTAGAAACAGAGGCTAGAAACAGAAAAGGAACATGCAGAGATAAGAATGAAGAACTGGTCTGAAGCACAGTGATCAATTTCTTGTGTGCCACTTTCCTAAGACCAGGTCTTTTTTAGCCAGAGTTTTGTCCAAAATCAGCAGGAAAAGACTGCATTTTCATCTTCAGAAGTCTAGGGGAAAATCAGTGTTTTTGCGCTTGCCCATCAGAAAACATTACTGGTGTCAAGAGTCATCTTTCTCCTGCTTTGCTGCATTCATCACAAACGATAATTCATGAAGACGAACAGTATAGTAAAATATACTTTCATTTGGAACTATAATTCTAATACCTAAAACATGTGACACAGCTTTATCTCGATTATAGAAGGATCTATAGAAGTTATCTTGGTCCCCAAACTTTCTCTTCTGTTCTAAAATTGAGCTTTATCTTATTATTTTATATTTTAGAATGCTTTCTACTTCATATTATATTTCATTTTGACTGATAGAAAGGGATTGATAACCTTTTTGTGATGGTTGCCAGATTTTTAAGTCATTGTTACACTGGAATGGACACAGGGGGGAACCATTAGGATAGTCCAGGGCTGGAGTACTGGTCCTCTGAGGAGAGATAGAGACACCAAGGCTTTTTCAGCCCGGAGAAAAGGTCGCTGTGGGGGACCTAAGAGCAGCACCCATAGCTGTGGGGAGGTCAGCAAGGATAAGGAACCAGACCCTTCACATGAATTAAACACACATGATTTAAAAAAGGGAAATGCAGAGACAAGACTTAATTTCCCTTTTTGGACAGTCAAATAAAGGGATAGATTTCCCAGGCAGGATGTATTCTTTCAGTCCTCACATGTTTTCAAGACCTAACTGGACACAAGCTTAGGCATCCTTTTTTTACTTCAGACTTGGTCATGCTCTGAGCAGCACATTGGACTAAAGCCTTCCCAAGGTCCTGCCCACTTGAATTATCATATATTTCTATGAGCATATGATTACCCTAATAGATTAGAAAAATATTCTCTTACTGTTTCTTCCAGTTTGTGCAAACAATGACTTGAAAATTACATGGGAACTTCCATAATCAAGTAAATTGCTCCTCATGGGTAAAGTATGTCTTTTATTTATCTTGTTAGTAATTTTTCTTGATTCAAATATTAGTACTTCTTTCAAAGTGACAATCAGTATTTATATTTATTATATATTATTAGTAAATTTATTAATATTTTAAAAATAAGTATATAAATATAAAATGCATTAGTAAATAACTCGAATTTAAATTAAAATCTCTGTAATATCTTTTTTTTTCCTCACTTTTTGCTTTAATACAAGATCAGTTCTGACCCACTTCAGGGCTTATACAGTGACTTGCTTTCATGCAATACACTTTCTGTGTTGCATGAAGTCAAAGCCATGAGGTCACCCTTGCTACAAAGGATCCCCTTCTAAATACATCATAGGAGACATAGAGACAGAAAAAAGTAAAATACAAGGAAACTGCACTGTTAGTTTCACCAGTAGTGGCCTTTCGGTTTGGTATCTTTGAGGCTATGTATTTGTAGATTTTTTTGGAAGTCTGAGTTTTTGACCTCTAAGGCTTGTCCTGGATTCTCTCTGATTTCTCTCTTTCTTTTTTTTTTTTTTTTTTTCCCTTTCAGACAACATATATTTAGATGGAATTTCCTGTGATTCAATTTGTGTCCATTTCTCTTGTTCAGTTACTGGATACCTCCGAGCACAGCCTGTCTCTGTTTTCTTCACACCAGGTATTTCTAGGTATTGCTGAGGTCCTCCTGAGCCTTCTGTTGTCCCGGTTGAACAGATCCCCGCTGTGGGGAGGAATTCTCATGCACTGCTGCTGCTTTCCATCAGAGTGGTGGTACACAGCACACCCACACTCCCCTAGCTGAGCCCTACAGACATCAAGCAGGAGCTGGTCCAGGTGCTGGAGCAGAGATTCCTCTGCAGCCCTCAGAGGAGACTATGGTGAAGCAGGTCATCCCAGTTCTACCTGGGAATGAGTGCAGTGGAGCAGGTTCCTACCCTGCTGACCAAGGACTTCACACAAACACAGTGGACCGTGAAGAGTCTGCACTGGAGCAGAGTGCTGGCAGGAATGCAGGCCTATGAGGGACCATGCTGGAATGGTCTTTTCCTGAATGACTGCAGCCCATATAGCAATTCCATTTAGAGAACTAATGCAGGAACAATCATGTAACAAAGTCCTATGGGAAGGATGTACAGTGGAGCAGTCCTTGGAGGACAGTATCCCCCAGGAGGGACTTCATGTTGGAGCAGGGGATGAGTGTGAGGAAAGAGTGGAAGAAACAAAGAGTTACGAACTGACCCCAACCCTCGTTCCTCAGAAAGGCTGAGATTTCATTTTGGACAGAAATAAATTGATCTAAGAAAAGACATGTACGTATAACTCTGTGCAATATGAAGCTGAGGCAGAAGAAAACTAGAACCAGAAGGAAAGAATCCTGAGGAGCCCCAGCTGAAAGTTGAAACAAGTGATTAAGATTTTCTAAAGAGAAGGACAGATTTTATATGACTGAGAGTTGTAGTGCATTTTACCTTCAAAAACAATCAATCTAAATTTAAAAAATATTGCGGATAAACACCTGTATGCTGGAATTTTAGGCCCATTTGGGAATTTTGTAATCTGCCAAAATTAACTTTTGGAACAAGTGAAAAATGTTCTCCGCCATTTTTTATTTGAGAATTATAGGTTAGTAAGGGAGAGTCTGTAACTTGAGAAAAATGCCTATTTGCTCAAGATCTTTGTAAAAAAAAAAATCCTTTAATGGAAAAAAAAAAAAAAAAAGGCAATTGAAGATATGATCCAAAGTTGAATTAAGCCTTAGCTTTCTCTTGAAATATATATTTTAAAAAATAACTTTTTTTTTTACTTCAAATTTCCTCCTTCAGTAGGAATAGAACTAGAAATTCCCTACGGATGTATATAATCTACTTAAACGATTGAGACTAAAAAAAATATACTCTGAGTTTAAGATTTCCAACACGGGATTTTATTTAAGCATAATTATTTATTATCTGTGTCTTGCAAAAATAGTAGTAGTAGTTCCTTTTATAATTGTCTACACAAAAGTAGGAAGCTTCAGTCCTAGTAATTTCTCCATATTTAAATTTGTAGTATCCTATGCCTTAAGTAATGTTTGCAAAGATAAATAAAATAGAGAAAATTATTAGAGAGAAAGTTTTATAAATATTTGGAATAGTTTCAATTAATTTTTCCTTGTTCTCCTTTCATTAATATTTCAGTTACTTTGTGGAGAGGAACAATCAGTTTCAATGAGCACATTTCTCAGTATTTGTACTAGAAATGCTCATGTACTTTTTCAGAAAGAACGTTTGCATGGCTCACTGTAGCAGGAATATCTAAGCTATAATTACAATCAAAATATACCTCCAATTTAAACTCTTTCTTTTAAAAATCTCTTTTATTTACTATGTATTTGTTTTAGAACTTTGCACTAATCTTTAATTGTGAGATTGTTGTTCATTTTATCAGTGATTTTTTTTTAGTTGAATTTATAATATGTTAGGGTTTTTTTTGAAATTGCAACTTTCCCTTGCTTTTTTTTTTTTTTTTTTTTTTTACTAAAGAATAGGGAATTCTACTACATGGCATTTCATTTAGATAAGGAAGACATGTGGAGGTTAATATTCACATCTCAGCAGGAAGTAGAAATGCTGCCAGTGAAATTAGATGGGGTAATGATCAGCTTAAATACATAAATGGATGGAAGTTTAGGAGTATATGTATTGTATTTAACAATTTGTCTCAGAAGTAACACTTAAAGCTTGCACTGAATACCTAGATCTTATTATACACACTTTGCTTATTTCTCTTCTATTCTGTAGACTAATCTTTTGCTTCTATATCTTAATTTGGTGTTATAAGTTATCTTAAGTCAAAATTGAAACAAAAAAATAGTTTGATTCCAAAATGTGATGTATATATGATATAATCTTTGCTTCCACTTTTATAAGGGCATTAAAAAAAGAGGAACTATTTTTTTGTAAAGATAAATTTTTCAGGAGTTTACATTTTAAAATAGCAACAAAAACCTTCACTGCCTTCTTTTAGATTGCAGGATCAGCTCAGTTACCATTGTACCCTGTCGGTCTATTTATTCTTCAGAAAGAAAAGATAAAGCACTGATGGGAACTGGCATTAAATTAGAAAAGGAACAGATATGGTGAAAATGCTGACAAACACCAGCATACAGAGAATAAATAAATACTTAATGAACCAAATCTGCCATCTGAAATTACTGCCCTTTTTTTCTTGACCCTGTGTCTTCACAAATTCCCATGGGATCAGGTTCTCTCATGAAAAGAAACCACAACAAATAACACCAATTGCCTGATATTAAAATATATTTGAGGGGTTGTTTACTTAAGAGAGCAGCTAAAAATAGCTTAAAACCTTAAAACTTAAAAAGTTTCACTAGAATAAATCTGGGCTGTGTTCTAAGATGGGCTACCAAGAACTGCTCAGGTACCACATACATGGATGGATGTAACAGCACTGCAGCAGTATGGTCACACACAGCTGTTGTAAGAAAGGGACATGAAGATTTTATTCTAAACTTCTCTCCTTGGGGTTAACCAGATGGAGGAGAACTCTGTGGCTAGTGTAGGAGCAAGGTCAAAATTTATGACTGCCCTAAAAACAAACTACTACAAATTTCTTATGACATATCCATGTCCTGTACATGCTATGTAGGTGAGTCCAAGCAAGCTGTGAACTGTTATTATAGTTTGGCAGCCTTCATTCAGAAGTTTTCCTCTAACCTGCTCAGTGTCTGAGAAGCCCCAGCTACTTTAACTTGCAGGCAAAAATCTTTTGAAAGGGATCTAAACCGTCTAACTACTTGTGTCAAACATGGGTGCTTTGCTGTTTGGACTACAAAAAACCACAGAAAAGCTGACAAAAGGAAATCCCTGCTCCTAAACTGTTTGACAAATGTATCAATGCAAGACCCCTAATAGAGAAAATTTCTCAGGTGTCTGGATATATCTCATTGTGACTGAAGCCACAGCACACTCAAGTTACTAGTGAATAAATAACAGTCAAAAAAATGAGGAACAAAGGAAGTTTCTATAGCTCATATTCTGCATTGAGGGGAACATTGAGGACACTGAAGTAATCTGAAGGGCAAAGAGGTAGTTTGTGCCATTTCCTAATACATATGTAAATATTTCATAAGGAAATAACTCCTCTGGAGTGAAAAGAGAAATACTTACTTAGGTAAACCCTAGGAATGTTTCAGCCTTTTAGTCCTGGCTTCAAAAGTATGTGACTGGAGCTCTGAATATGCAGAGTTTCAGATAGATACACTGCCTCCTCTGGCCTTTTAGATTTAAAGACGTTTAAGCCTCTGTTGCTGTTAACAAGATTTTTGTTCTCCTCCCCATTTCTAAGTATCTCATTCAATTTCCTCTCTGCACAAGAAAATGCAGTGGAAGATGATTTTCATGAAATGTTTGGACCACCTCTTTTTATGCATAAAGACTACTTGAATAAAGTGTGAAAAAGACACTGGAAATGTTAAAAGCACCTTAGAATAATAACAAGGCAAGAACTGTGATTTCTAAAAAAAATAAATTTTAAATGACTGTAAACACTGATGTAGCTATGTAAATATATCAAGTTACACTGGAAAATTTGGGGAAAAGTGTCATGTATGAGAAGAATAGGGACTAAGATGTAAGTACATAATTAAAACAAGTGTTATCCACATTGAGTTTGACTTACATTATGACATATGTGATATAAATATATGACAACGATGTTTTGTTTTGCATCAGGCATTTCTGTTAAACATCCTTTCTTTACAAAATATTCTCAGTTTTCTGCAGAAATATTGACAATGACAAATGTTCTGAAGCATTTTTATGTTGACACAGACCAGCTGATATTGTGTTCTGATTTTGGTCTCGCACTGTATTGTACCTTTATTCAGAAGGACATGGACAAAGTTTATATTTTAAAAATTAATTCTGAGGTACTGACTGTGAAAATTCTTTAATCTATGTCCGTTTTTTTGAGGCTTCATTATGTCTCTAAATCAGCTGAATCTTGTGCAGGAACCATCTCCGTCCACATATTTGCATATGGCTGAATTCACTGTTGACATTCAATAATTATAATGAGCTGTCAGAAATTGTTTAGACAGAAAGGGTATGACTGATTTTCCTCCTTTGCATCTTTTTGTTACAGGCTCTTGGTGAGGAGAAGAAATCTGACTGCTTGCTTGGCTGCCCAACTGATTTGCTCTAGGGTACATTGAGAAACAGCTCAAAGTTTTTTAGTAGTGCAGGCAAAATTTGGGTTTGAAGTGACAGCAAAATGAAATTAAGGAGAAGCTGCGGTCTATTACTACTTTGAAAGGTTAATGATAGAAGGGAAAGGTTTGCCAAGGTCTAGAGCCCTTTTTTTCTCATTCATGACCATGAATGAGAAATGGAATCTGAAAAAGTTAGAAGGGTGTCCTGGGAATGAAGGTGCAATTAGAGGGCTTGGAACAGTTAATATGGTTTCCACAGTCCTATAGCTTGCTGGAAGAAATCTCCTTTACTCCCCTTCTTTACACATTTTAACATCATTTTACTCTCCTACCTGCTTTCTTCTTCCCTGGGAATATGAAACAGAGCTACTCTTTTTCTCCCATTGCACCTCCTATTTGGGCAGGTGATCCTCATCCAAAACACAGACAACCATTTCCCTCATAATTATGTCTCATTACCCCATGATCATTCCCCCCATTTCCCTGTGATCTGCCTTCACTCAGGACACTTGCTTTCTTTGCAGCAGTCCCAGCACAGTCATTTGTGACCATGCAGCCAGAAAAGGAAGAACAGAACGAATGCCACAGCAAAAGCTGGGCTGAGAGAAAGACTGAGGGAAAGCAGAGCTTTGTCTGTCTCTCTCCAAGGCTTGTAGGGATGGAGGAGGTTCAGTAAGCCACACCACATGCTGTCAATTTTCTCTTAAAGTAAAAAGGAAAGGAAATCTCTCAGACGACATGTTGGTCATATGGGTAGTCTGAATTTCACAGGGAATAGGAAAAATAAGCATTTTGCAGTTCTGTTTGATGTTTAGAAGAGATCTTTTTTGCAAATGTTCTTATGACATGTAATACTCAGCTTTTATGTTAGATATGCATGGAAAATCATGGTGTTGTGATACAAGGAAATAACTAAGTCTTGTTTGAATATATTCAAATATGCTATGCATGTTGAATTTCATTTTTATAATAGTTTAGAGTACTTGCAAAGAAAGATTGAGCTTTGAAAGTAGTCGGTGTCATTTAAAGCAGATTTCATAGAAGCTAGAGGAGTATGAATTAGACAATTAGGATACTAGGTTTCTTAATCAGTAGTTCAGCAGTTTTGTCACTGGGGTTATATCACGGTAAAAAGTATCTGCCTCCATGCCATTACTAACCTACAGGTCATTTGTTTCTCCTTCTATACATTTTTTTTGGTGCTGTGTTGTAATGAGAAAGCATAATTTAATTTGCAGAATACCTACTTTTTAATGAAGCTTTGACTAATAACAATTATCGGTGCATAAAAGCATAAAAGCAATGCTTGTAATTAGTCTTTCCTAATATTTTTCATCATTAATGATACTTACCACCAAATACCAGAGAAAATAGAAGCTTAAGGGAGGAGTTTATGAAAAGAAAACTGATGAAGGAGCATCCATTATAAAGTTATCACTTTTGTGAGCTGCAAACTCTTGAAAGGCATGCAAGTATTCCTGCAAAGTACCACTGTAATTCTTGTCCATTATTATTTCTTTATATCTGTATTGGCCACCGCAAGAGGCAGGAAAATAGTTTAGATAAACCTTCCTCCTAACCCAGCAGGTTTTTATGTTCTGTCTTTATTTTATGGATAATTTTTATGTGTACACGTCCTTGCTTTTCTATGAGGGAGGAATAGAGCCAGTGTTTACAGCAAGCCTCTAAATCTTGTATCCCCTAGGGTGAAGAAGTACTTTTTTCTTTGTCACTTGTGGGTGTAATAAGCTGAGTAAGATACTATGTAAAATTCCTGGGTTTTTTTTTTTTGTCTTTCTTGCACTTATTAATATTTTGGGTTTATATCCATAAAATAAAGTTATCCAATAGTAGTCTGAGATAGCAGTAAGCTAGGGCATCCCAGAGTTGCAAAATTGTACCCTTAATTACTCTTGTCTTTAGTTATATGATAACTGGTTTTCCAGTCAGTTAAGGATATGCCATTTCTAGTGCCTCAGTACCAAAATAACTGTGTATAGCATAATTTGGGTGATTTGCAGTAGGCTACCTGCTGGAAGCTTTCCTCAGTGGGTAATCGAGAAATAGAATCCCCCAGGATACTTTGCTAAATCAGTGTCTGGCACATGTACTAAAGATAACCCAGGAAACTTATTTTACTTATTCCATTTAAACACTTGACCAACCCATTTGAGTCAATTGACATGGCTTCCTTGGTTCTCTTTGCAGTCAGTGATGGTGTGGGACTAAAATCTTCTTACCGAAGACCCTAAAATTAGGTAAGACATGTTTGAATTTGTATTAGCACTTGAGTATGTACTGCTAAATTAGCTAATATGAATCCTTCTCCCCAATTCTTGCCTGACTGTATACTAAAAGCACAGCATATCATCCCCTATTGTTTTTCCCTCCATGGGATCTGCACTGAAATTGCATGTCAAAATAATTAATGAGGTTCATGATGGAAAAAAGAAATCGCCTGGTTTGATGTCTTAGAAAAATGTGAAGATTTAGATGTATGAAGAAGAAACTAAGAATAGCCAAAACAATTGCTACCCACACCTGCAAAGGAGTTTTATTGATGCATCAGTAGGCAAAGACAAAGAAACTTAACTAATAGTGAAAGAAGTCTTCCTTCAGAAACTTTGCAAATTCCGTAAGACATACACAGTATATATATGTATATAAACACAGAGTTTATGATTGGAGAAAATCAGTGTGAGGTACATAATTCAGTGTCTGGAGAACAAAAAATATAAGTCAATCAGAATTCAGATTCTAGCATTTTCTTAAATTCTGAAGATTAGGGAACAGCTAGACTTATACATGCTCCTCATCAGAAAGGATGGACTTAGATATGACATGCTCCTATTCCACTGCATTTTTATTAGCATTTGCAAACACATTCCCAGCACAAAGCTAAAATAAGCATACAGAGCATGAATCATCATTCATGCTCCTTTCTTGTCCTTGATATTTTCTCCTGTCGCTGCTCTGTTAAGCCACAGTAATCTCCTGCATGGCAGTCTGGGTCAGATGGGATGGTAGCATTGTTCCACTAGCTTTAGTTTAGCTAACGTTCTTTCCAAAAGTTTAGTTTAGTTTAATTAACTCAACTAGTTCTCAGTAGGAAACTCAGAGTTTCCAAATGATCTTTACGTAGATGTACATTTTTGCATTACTCCTTAGGTATTAGCTTTTGCTTCAGAAAAATATAATGGTACAGAATAATATTACATGACAGTATATAAAAAATAGACAAATAAAAAACCTTCAGATATTTTAGAAGAAAGACTGCAGTAGTATGAAGTCTTATGACACCACCGAGTATTAGTTCATAGACTCACAGAGGAGCTGAGGTGGGAAGAGACCTCTGGAGATCATCAGGTTCAAATGCTCTGCTCCAGGAGAGCCACCTATAGCCAGTCTCCCAGGATCATATTGAGACAGCTTTTGAATATCTCCAAGGATGGAAACGTCACAGCCTTCTTGGGCATTCTGTTGCAGTGCTTAGTCACCCTCACAGTAAGAAAGGTTCTGATGTTCAGAGGGGGCAGCCCAGAATGAGACTCAGGGTGTCACCTCACCAGTGCTGGACAAGAGAAAAGAATCACTCCCCCTACTCAACTTGATGTTGAAATTTCTCCTGATGCAGCAGAGATACCATTAATCTTCACCATAAAGGCGCATTGCTGGCTCATGGACAATTTGTCAGTCAGCCCCCAGCACACACTGATACAATTGCTGAGTTTTAGTTGCTAAAAATGAATATATGTCTTCTGGAATATTCTGCATTTGTTTACAGAAATGTCTTCAGTGCTATTGTACATTAACTTTTCAAATCTTTTATAAACATATGCTATTGCAAGATGTAATTAATTTAGTAGAGACACTAAAATGATAAATATCTTACACACAATAAATACCCTCCTTAAAAGCACAAGTAAACCCTTACACGAAGATCCAGTGGTTTATATTTCCATATACAATGTACAAAAGCAGACAAAAGCAAATCCATTTTAATACTTACTATTTGTAGACCTTAATATGTAGAATCTTTCCTTTCATCCATAATTTTAAGATAATTATGTTACAGACTTTTGAAGCACTTGGAGAATCTGTTGAAGTTGTGTCCCTTGCTGGAAGCATATGTTTTATATACTTTAAAAAGGAATAATCTACAACTTAAATCTTGAAAACAGTTTTATTTGGATGTGATCCTTATTCTGAAAATTCTTTTTCTTTTCTTTCATTATTATTAGTCTCAGAAAGCACGTGTTGAATTCATTAACTAGTCCTGACTAGCAAGTATAGTTTTTGCTGATCCTACCCTGTGCCCATTACTGAATTGCAATATTTTTCTTTCGTGATTCTAGAGAACGGAATTCTGATCTAATTATCTGGGTTCTTTTTACAGTGGAGAAACAAAGAGATTTCAGTGGTGTGATTCAACCATTTAAAGGTAGATGTCAAAAACTCCCCTAAGCTAATCAGAACAGAAGCCTGAAGTGACTACTGGACTTCTAGGTGTTTAGATTGTAGATCTTAAAGAGTTAGGTGGTGTGAGTTGCACTCTGAATACAAGATGTAAAATTTATCTCATTTCTTCCACTGAAGAATATGACATTCAGTCTTTAACAGCACAAGCACATACCTTTAAATTTAAGATTGACGCTTGTGGAACTTCAAAAACATAGCCTTGGACCTTCATTTTTGTCATGTGTCTATATTGATGAAAACGTGTCAAGAACTTAAGCTTAGTTAGTCTACAGTTGGCAGAAAGTTTGAGAAAAGTTTCTATGAAATGTATTGCTACGAAATAGTTTTAATTCTTCTAAATAACATAATGGAGAAAAGGAAAGAAAAGCAAAAAGTATTTGTTTCATGAGAAGAGTCCACTGATGTGTAGTAATAGTTTGCCTGCTCAAGAGGGATTGGGCTTTCTTCATCTTCTCTCACACTTATATACTGAATGTGAAGAAATTCTAATTAGACTCCTGACATGGCACTTGAAAGCTTCCCTCTGTCCTTCAGTTCTAGACCAACTGTGCAGCAAAGAGCATAGATTAAAACATAGAAAGTGCCCATAATAGCAGAGAACAGGCAGTTCCTCCCTCTGAGAGCAGCTTGGCTATAGAGATGAATGCATCTTTCTAGAAAAGAAAGAATTGTAACCTATGCTGGTCCATGCTTTCGTGATTCCCTTGATCATGAAGCAATAACTACAGTCTTAAAAGCTTTGTGCAAGGATTGCAACCATGTGTATCACAACTTCCATACAACAGTCAGTTAATGAGAATAATTTAGCCTAAGTGGGAGCTTGTGTGTCTGGACTAGGATGAGCTTTGTCCTTTATTACATGACTGCCCACATGGCCAATAAAAACCACTGTCTATAAAAAAAATCCATGCATAAAATGAAGTAGAATTCTGACCTCTGTCTCCCAATGCCTCTCCTGCATTGCAGGAAAAACGAGATACTACAGAGCAGATGGAGTTTTTCACAATAGATAGGCATGGTAGGATGATACTGAATTACCATAGACATATCAGACCACTGATCAGGAAGAAGCTATAGTACATTCTGTGCATCCCAATATGTACGGGAAACACATTTTCTCCTTGATCCATTCAGCTGACTTTGCTGTCAGCTCAGCTGGGCTGAAAACCTGGAACCCTCTAAAGTCTTTTTCCCTAATGATAGTAGCACTGTTGTCTGCCTCAGGCCAAATATGTATCTATGTTCACACTGCAACACTGCAATCTATTGCAAAAAAAGCAAGTGTGTGTGTGGGGTGTGTTTATTTTTTTTTGGTTTTGTTCATTATTTTTCTAAGAAGTTAAACCAGAAGTAAAAACATGGAGGTATTTCCATGCTGCAGGTTTTTTCTTTAAGCAAAACACCGGAGCTCATCTTCCAAAAAAAATTGTTCTGCAAAATATCATTTTTATATGTTTGGTACTAGAGCCCGACATATTCCGATTGTGCAAACCATGTTTAGCCCCTGAGGAACATTCATGTGCTACCAGAATTACACATGTACTCCTGGTCTTTTTCAGCTCAGGGCTTCAGAGCTTCAGAGTTTTAGTTAGGAATTTAATTTTTTTTTTTTTTCTCCCTTAATTCCCAACTATCATGATATAAAAAAGTGGAATTTTCAAGTTGTATGTAGTAAAGTTTCCCCTGTATTTTCTTCCATGAAAATGAATGGTTTATTTCATGATTCTTGGGAGAAAAAAGAAAAAGCAAACTTTCCAACATCACAAAAGTTTTAATGTTTGATTAGGGGAAGCTATCCCTAGATAGACAAATATTTTGAAAATTAAATTTCTTAATAGATTATATATATGTAAAAGCAAAACACTCACAAGTTATTTTATCCCTATGCCTGCCAGACTGTTTCAATATAGTTCTTGACATGGAACCTATTTTGATGGGTTTTGCACTAGGCTGCTTCCGTAGATTTCTTGTGGTCCTATTAGAGTTGCTGGGAACTCAGATTTCGACAGAAATCCACGTGTTCCAATTAAGTTTGTTGGACCTATGCCTACCCTTGAGGCAAGCATCTCAGGCCATAAGATAAAAATTAATTTAAACATCATAATTCTGGCTTCCTTTTCTTGTTTCAAAAATGATCACAGAAGTAATTTTAAAGTTAAAAAAAATATTAAGGTACAGACCTACTCAGTGAAATAGCTGCACAATTTCCAGAGAGCAAAAATCAGAGAGCACAGCTGTTTGGAAGCAGTGACATATGAAGCAAAAGTGAAAAAAAATACCTTCATTAATCACATGCAATAGCCTTAACAGTTAAAATGTTATGTTTAGATGAAGATATAAAGTTGCCTGGTGGATCCTTTGACAGGGTAACTTGGCAGTTTGTTAAGGACATGAATTTACTCTGTACTTAGCCTCAGGTTTACTGTTCACTGGGCTAACATTAACAGGAGGCATTGCAAGGTGACCTTTTCAGTCTCTTGCAGTTTGCATCATTCTTAAGCAATTTAGTAAAGGAAGAGCATTACCCTTGGCCTTAGGAGAGAGGAACCAGTTCTACTTCTCTCAGGTGAAGAGGATGTAGCTCATTGTATGCCTCAGTATGATGAGATGAACTGCACAACGGCCTGACCTAGGACATACTATTTCCTACCACCTTACGAACCTTATGTCCTTGATAAGAGATCTGAAAACTTGCAAGGAATCTGGCTGAGCTGTGAAGGGCTTGCTGTTTCCTCCTGAGTGAGGATGCCTGGAGCTAACTCACCACTGAATATCTTCCTAGGGATAGCTGCAAGATTCCCAGAAGCAGAAAAGCAAGCTTTCAAACACCCATGCAAGAGTCTAACAGGGAGTTCCAATCTTATTTGAGAGAAACCTGGCAATGGATGCTAATGGAAATAATCCTTGGACAGATTTTTATAGGAAAGTAAAGAGATAAGTTACATGCCAGCACAGTGTAAATAGAGGAGCATAATGATGACATGAATTAATGACATGTAATGAAGTGCTAAGCACTGCCATTACCACTTCTTCCCAGCATGTCTTAAACAGCTGCAGCTGCTTGTGAACAACTTGCAATAGAGCTTTTTTTTTTGAAGAGTTTAGTAGAAATTGCACAGGGTTTTACAATAAGCTGACAGTTTATAAATTATATTTCAATTCCCCCATTATACAATATACACACTTCATTTTACTATTTGACAGCACATGTTCACTGAACTAAATCGTGCAGAATAAATCACCCTCTGTGTTCTCATGTCATAGCTCTGTATCAAGGGATAAATCACTGCACTTTGAGGCCTCCCTGAATGAATAGAGAGTACCTGTCTGAAAACTATCTGCACACCAAAATAAGCCCAGAGCTCCTAGAGAACCTAAATTGATATAGCCCCATTTATGTGCAAATGATGGGAGATGAATTCCCACTGATAATACTAGTGTGATGCATTACTGAAGAATAAAACAAAAGAAGAAGGAAGAGATAAGGTATCAGACTGTTATATGGTATGATAGGAAGAAAGGGCATATTCCCTATGTTCAGCTACTGGACTAATTTTTTTTCTTTTTTTTTTTTTTTTTACATCTGGAAACAGAAACCAATCCTGTACTCTTACCCACTGTGCTGTGTAGGAAAGACTGGTTATTGTTTTCCAATTAGCTGATGCTTAAGTAGAATTAGTACACTATTGACATGTATAAAAGCAATTAATAAAACCCAAGAGAAATAAATATTCATTGTTAAGTTCTAAGGTAATGTAGGTAATTTTTAATTATTGTATATCAATTACGCAGTCGAAATGGAGATAGTATCATTCTCTATAAACATTTCCAAACATCTGAGCATTTTAATTAAGCTAATGGCTAATGTGATTAGTCCAAAATAGCATAGGAGAGTAAAGATTTGGGAATAATAGATCCAGGAATTAATACATCAGAGAATTATGCATGCACAAAGACAAAAGACATTACTGTTCTATTAGGAAAAGTAGAGGGTATATATTTATCCATTTCTGTAATCTGCTTTCTAATTTATACAATTATAACATCACAGTGGCTACAGGCCAAGAAATCTGAATTAAGATGTTGGTCTACCAAAACTATGTTTTATTTCTTTACATTTGAAGTTTTATGTTTGAATGCAACCACATAAATTATCCATTCTTAATGACTTTTAACTATATAGTGAAAGACACTGAAGATAACCAACTAAAAACTTTTCAGAAGGTTTCTAAAATGTGCATTGAGGTTTATATTAAACTTGCAGGATATATGTATATATCATAAAGAGTACTTATTTAATTTGACTTCACAGTAAAAATCTAAACCTTATACATGTAATTTGAAAGGAAAAGTGCTTTTGTTTTTCAATTTAACAATATAATATTATGTTTCCATTCTTGCTAAAAATTATTTAAAAATCAATTTCAATGAAAATAAAATAATGATGGAGTCAAAATTAATTCCTTGGGTTTATTTGCACACACAAAAATCATGACATTTCCTGTAAATAAGTTGCTAATATTTTAAAAAATATTTTTATTTCTATGTAAAGAGATATCACTGCTTAATAAGGAGATGCTTGCAGGTTTTGGTACTCACATCTCTTCAGACTCACAGTTAATTGAAACATGGTACATGGATATTTCCATGTTGATGATACTGACATAGCCTTTATATTTATGCAGAAGAATTTAAGCCGAGGATAAACCTATCAGTTCACTACCTCTGCTTTGGTTTTATGTAAGTTACTGGATTGTGGAAATGGTGCCATGAAATGTACCTTTTAGGGGCAAGGATGACTACTGTATACAGGTTGCCAAATGTGAAAGGCTAAGATACTTATTGCTTTAGGATGTTTTTGACATCCTGCTTCTTGATATATACAGGGATTTCAACTTTTCTAAGTAATGTTGAAAATGTCAGACAAAGATTTGTGCAAAAAACTTTTTAGGCAGCATCACTTCCCTGCACCAAAAAAAAAAAAAAAAAAAAAAAAAAAAAAATCTATGCAAGGAAACATAGATTGTATTGTATTTCTGTGAGCAAGATTAGTAGATTAGTATCTAACGAGAAGTTCAGGTAACTGACATGTTTAATTGTAACATGCTTCTAGATGCTTTAATATGATAGGTTCATAATTAAAAGAACTATATACTCAGAATAAAATATTTTGAAATTCATCTTTACATAATACATATATTTTCTCCCTTGTTCACGCATTTTTTTATCTAGACGAGAATTGATTTTCAATACCTCTGTGAATACAAAAGTAGTCTGGTAGTTATGAATTCCTGTATCGTTTTTTTGTAACATAAACCAGCCTTTCTATATTTTTAAGCATTGCTTTTTCAGTGGTATATCAGTATGGTTTACCTTACCCTACAGTTATATACAGAGGTGGTATACATTTCCCAAAATGGTCATGCTGAGATTCCAGTTTGTGCACTATAACTACAGCATTGTCTCAAGATCAGAAGCAATAAGGGCTTTCTCCCTCTTTCCCTCTCTTCCTCCCTGTTCTGCACTTCATTCTTTTCATTCATGCTTTGCTATGATCATGGTACTGCTTGCATCTTGTGTACAGCACTGAGGTTCTGTGAAAGACAGGAAATTATTATTTATTCATAATTACATTTCCCTTGCAACAGACTCTGCTAAATCAGATTAAGAAGATGGGGAGAAGGCACTTGATCCTCTCATTTTCTATGCTGCAATATTTAGTATTGTCAGCTGGATGTTGCAGTTTAATACGTGCCACTGGTGTATGTAAGAACATCCCAGAAACTTTGCAGAAATTTCTCATGCACTGTATTTTTTCATACTTTGTACTGAGATGGAAACAGGTGAGCAGAGTTCTTTGTTTTGTTATGAGTCTGTCAATATTTGTTTGAAATTTCTTTGTTCACGAGTGTTCAATACACACATTGCAATGTAGTTTTATCACAGGCTACAAAGCCTTTAGAAATGCACTGCATACTTGAAGGGGAAGGCTTTAGAATTTAGTTTATTTAAGAGTACTTTTCACAAGCTTAGCTCACTGTGTGAAAGGAACTGCCCCTTTTTTGCAGAGAAGCATTGTGCTGACAAACATCTCCCTTGTGCCAGAGGACCAGCTTAGGTTCTGTGCTCCTAAAAGAGTGTAGCAGGAGAGACAGCTCTCCAACCTGTTTTCCTCAGGCAGAGTCCCACCTTAGCCCGTGTGGCAAGCCTGGGCTGGCCACTCAGAGCAGGTCCTGTAGCCAGTGCTTCTGATCAGGACACAGCCCCACCCACACTTGCTCCTGCCTCACAGAAATGCCCTTCTACCTTGATTCCTTTCTGATTATCTGGTCAGGTTTCAACTATAGTTAGAGCAAGAAAAAAACTTTCCTCAATTATTTTCTTTCAGGAAATGGAATGGTGCTGGAGAGGCCCTGAGAGGCTTTCACAGTGAGACTACCAGCCCCAGTCAGTGCTGAAGTGTCTCTCCTGGTGCACTGGACTACTCTTCTGGTGTCACTACCCTGGGAATATGTAGTAGATCTACAACAAATAGAAAAAAGAAAAGCAGCACATCACATTTTCAGTCTCTTTTTTTTAATTTTTTTTTTTATTTTTATTTTTTTTTTTTTTAAACTTCAAACCAAAGAAACAAAGATCTTGAATAATTTCTTTTTTCTAAGACATCAGATTTGGTTTACCTGGAGTTCTTTTAAACCTGCCTTCTTCACTCTTGTGTTTTTGTTTTTTTTTTAACTTTGGAACCACACCTTGTTTTAAAAATTAAAAAATACAAGAATAAATAACTTTTAAAATGTAAGGTTATAGTGTTTTCCATCACTCTGTACTTAACAATTTCTTGGGTTTGTTTCAAACTTCTGTATTTATCCTCCATCAAGTGATCAAGATCAAGTGATCTATCAAATGATAAAGCAAATAACTACCTTTTCCTTCTATGAACTGCTGACACTTTCTGTAATCAGTAAAATTTACCATTAGCTTAGAAATCTCTTAATGCTGTTAAATTTTAAGAAAATAATATAAAATTGAGACTAGGAATATCAGTACCCAGAAAATATTGTGAGGCAAAACCCAGAAAGACCAGAAGGGATTATGTGTACATTTAAGTTTCAACCTTTCTTTGTGAATTCTTTTCCTTTAACCACAATTTCAGATAACCCTGCTGTAACTGCAAAAGGTGAGACCTGACCTTGTCCTCACCACACCCTGTATGTTGAGAATGACCAGCAATGCCCAGGAACATGCAAACTGATCTTCTGTGAAAAATTACCTATATAAAAATGAAAACAACAAAATAAAAAATACAGTTTTGAATGAAAATGGTTAAATTTAAAATTTAACTATCACTCGAGAAAATAAAAATAGTCCAAGGAATTCTTATATGAACTCACCTACATACTTGCAGGCTTATTTGAGGTATAAAACTATTGTCCTTCCCACTGTAGCATATTTATATTAATTTTAACTGTGAAAGGTTTGCAGAAGATGTGAAGGAAAAGGTATCCAACTACTTATGTGTCAGATAATCACATCATATGACACTGGTTTACATTAGTTGTTTTTATTGTGAAGTTGCACTGTAGTTCTTGTATACTCTTGTTGCATTATACTGAGGTAAGTATACTTCCTCTATAAAATCGTCCATTTAAAGATTAGCTAAATTAGTGTTTCAACAACTCAGTGTCTTCTGAGTCTTTTCCTGTTAAAAAGTTTTTTTGTGTATGTAGGTATGGCAAATGTGAATTCTAGGTCCCTTTTTTAAGTGTCTGTTTTTTAAAAAAAGATTATTTAAGATACAGGGCCCCTAACTAGCACTATGAGAGCTTATGTGATACAAAATACTTTCAATGGTGAAGTGTCCAAGGAAAGACAAGTATATTTCTTCTACACCAAGATTAATTTTCAAAAATTTAAAACAAAAGATAAGCTGCTTTTTAGGAATGAAATTAGAGTTTATGTACATTTGTCATAAGTGAAGTCCTTTAAACATTTTTCTTATGAATACAGGAAAAAATAAGTCTGTCATTAATGTGTGAATACTCTAAATAATTTCCAATCCTTTCTAAACACCACAGGAAGGAAATTAAGACTTTTAAGAGTCACTCGCCCTTAACAATGCTGAAATCTTCTGCTTCTCCTTCCTGTATTTTAATCACATTAAGGCTTTTTTTATTAGAAGAAATTTACTGATTTATGTGCAAGTTATCAGCATGCAGAGAAGACTTCCCACCTCATCTTTCATCCTTTGTTTATATCTGATGTGAGAAGAATCCTTTCCACTTTTCTTCAGTGTACCAGACTTTTTTTTTTTTTTTAAGCACACTGACAATGTGACCACAGTTAAATCGGTCCTTTTGAGAATGTCCTTCTGGTAGAAGTTTTCTATATAAATACCTTGTCCAATAGTGTCCAATATTCTAATATTACTGGCTACAGTGGAACAGGCTGAACCCTGAATCCCTCAGGGTTTTCCTCAGCTTAATTTTTTTCTTTTGAGTAGAATTTTTTTTTTGCCATGACCTTCCTTACCACTTTTAGAACCATACTACAAAGGCCATTACTTATGACATGCAGCATTATGTTATGCATTGTAATTTAATAACCAGATCTCCCCCTTTATTCCAGCACCTGTGTTCATACTTCCTAAGCTATAGATTCATCATTTTACGCTAGGGAAGAGGAGAGAAAAGAGATATTCTGAGATCCCTAAAACTGCAGTTTGTTTGGAGGCTCCCTCCTGTTCACAGATATTAACTTTTAAAATCTGACAAGAAATAACCTTTGAAAAATTGACTTCAAAGTCTGCAGGTGCAATAGCAACTTTTCTTGCTACAGCAGTTTTTAGATTTCCTTCACCATCTCCACTGTGAGTGACACAGCAGGTATCTCTTTTTGTTCTCTGAAACACGCATGAATGCCTACCTACTGGCAGATAAAAGCTCCTAAAATCATAACTAACACATTTGTGTTCATTTTAAAGAAAATCAAATGATGAGTCCCAGGCTTTTCTATAGAAACCTGGGGAAATAAAAGCTCAAAACGGTAATTCAGAGGAAATGCTGGGCATGTTTTCATACAAAAAAGAAGTGTGGTGTACTTTAATCAAACCTATCCAGAATAAGATCAGATCATGAGAAAGAGAAAATTTTGTATGTCTTTCCATGCATGGAGCATGGAGAATTTTCTGGAGAACCTAAACCTGCAACTGCTTCTGCCAGTCAGCTAATATTTGGAAGTCACAAAGAAATCTGGCTCTAATTGTGTTTTTCAGTAATTAATGTAAACTATTTTACAGTGCATTATAGAAATGTTCCTTCTAGGCACGTGCTTTACATTGCTTAGGAGTGAAACTTTCTTTGGATATTCATTTTCATCTCATTATACAAGAATACCAATGTATTGTCATTTAAGGCTTCATGAGAGCTGTGATTATCTTAATATGACTACCAATATTGCTTCAGAGTTTCTCAGTCTGGTTGTAGAATTTCAATATTCTCAGCCAACATCCAGATGAAGTACAGTTTTGGACAACCCTGTTTTACCCTACTCTGGTTTCTACAGGTTCCTCATCCAGTTCCGAAAATGCCATTTTCCCATTTCCTGTTCTTAGTGCTGGCATTTCTGGTTTTGTTGGCTACATTTTTTTGCACAATTAATTTTTTCTAATGACAGATGGCCGTTACGTAGGATCTTGGTTTTAGGGCAGGACTCCAGACACTTTCCATGATAACATCAAGCAGGATGTTATCATGGGAACATGATCATGAAAAGTGTGACCAGAATTTCTACTGGGAGAAAGACTAAGAGTGGTGGATTTAGTTTGCTGTCACACTTGGGCTGTCAGGATTACAGCAGACAAACAAGATCTAGAGTCATGTTCCTATTCTTTTTTTTTTTTAAATCATGATCTTAGCCTGTAAGATTTTATCACTAAGTATGAGATAGAAAATCTGTTGTTGCAGAGGTAATGAATCAGTTTTTCAAATAAATTAATATGACACTATATTTTTCTTGGCATATTGAAACAGCAAAGACTAATGATATAATCACAGAATTTGTATTGATATCCTACTCAAACTGATGTAGAACTTTAAATTGGCACACTCACACTGCTGTCTGCCAGTAGCTCAGAAGACAATGACTTTCTAGGAGCTGTACATAAGGAGAATGCTATGGCCGCAGAAATGAGTGAGTGTACTTTCAAAGGGGAAAAAAGGATTGAGCATGGCATTAAAGAAAAACATCTTGTAAAGAATGGATACTAAGCAATATAAGATAAATTTCAGATAATTCTGAGATCTCTTGGAATTTCTGGTCTTTGAGTTCATTTATAGAATCAGCTTTCCAATTTATCTCAAAAAGAAGAATGAAGAAAAATCCCTCAGTATACTTTTAGATAATATTTCATTGAATATATTTCATAAATGAATTATCCTTTAGTATCTACAGTTATGCTGCATGGACTAATAACAGAATAATTTAGGGTCATACTCTTAGGATCCCTTAGGGTATCTGTGTAGACATAAGGACCCCTTAACAGAAATTTGCTCCAAGTCCAATTGGCTTAATTTATTAAAGCAGCAAAAGTACAGTACCTTTAAGGATTAAATATTCTTTCATAAATCACAAAAGGTTAATTCTTGCTGAAATGTTAAAAACCTTCCTGTTCAGCATGAATTCTTCTCTTTTCTTAAGCCATCTTTTGAAAAAATAAATTAATCTTTCAAAAGATAAATTCCCCAACTATTCTTCAAACTCTTGAGGATCAGAACATTAAAACACAGGACAGATTAATTACATGTCATGAAAATATTATCTTATAAAACTAGAAGTTTAAGAATAGTATTATATCAGTTGCCTTTTTCCTTAAAAAAGGCAACTGTAGCAAAGACCAAATTAAAATTCAGTCTTGTTTGTTTGTGTGAACTAAACCCATCATTGTATTAATGACTGAATAGGTAGCTTTATTGATACTTCTCTTAAGATAGCCACATACTTGATGAAAATGTCTGAGTCAGTGAAAGTGGGAAATATTGCTTCTCTGTTATTATATCATTGAACTGTAAATTTTTAGAAGGATTTAATAGCCTGCTGGAAAATCCATGGCCAAGTAATGATGGGCAATCTTTGTTGTTTTAATGTTATGGACAAGAGGTGGAGTGTGTGATAATTTTCCACCTTTGCTGGTATTGTGATGAAGTCCTTTTGACTTTGGTGTGGGAAATTTGAGTGTAACTTTGTGGACACCATTTTTGTGTCCAGTTCTGGGCTTCTCAGTACAAGAAAGACACAGAACTCCTAGAGTGGGTGCAGAGGAGAGCAACAAAGATGATTAAGGGACTGGAGCATCTCTTACAATGATAGCCTGAGGGAGCTAGGTCTGTTCAGCCTGAAGAGACAACTGAGAGGGGATCTCATCAATGTCTATAACTATCTGAAGGGAGGGAGTCAGGGGATGTGGCCAGGATCTGCTCGGTGGTGACAATCAATAGAACAAAAGGCAGTAGGCAGAAACAGGAGCACAGGAAGTTCTGCTTAAAAAGGAGGAAGAACTCCTTTACTGTGTAGGTGACAAAGCTCTGGAACAGGTAGCCCAGCAAGATTGTGGAATTGCCATCAGTGGAGATACTCAAGAACTGCCTGCACACAATCCTGTGTCATGTGGCCTAGGATGATCCTGCTTGAGCAGATGAATCACTGTTATCCCTTCCAATCTTACTCATTCAGTGATTCTGTGATTACTAATGAAAGTGAAATTTGTGAAATGATGTGTGCTACGTGGGATATTATTCCCACGCCAGTCAAAAGGATGAATTTGAGCCATTTTTTGTGTAAGTTCTCATAGTGGAATCATAGTTGAAGCAGAATTTTCAGATAAATAAAGTTCTTTCTTTCTTTCTTTCTTTCTTTCTTTCTTTCTTTCTTTCTTTCTTTCTTTCTTTCTTTCTTTCTTTCTTTCTTTCTTTCTTTCTTTCTTTCTTTCTTTCTTTCTTTCTTTCTTTCTTTCTTTCTTTCTTTCTTTCTTTCTTTCTTTCTCTTTTTCTCTTTCTTTCTTTTTCTCTTCTCTTCTCTTCTCTTCTCTTCTCTTCTCTTCTCTTCTCTTTCTTCTCTTCTCTTCTCTTCTCTTCTCTCTCTTCTCTTCTCCTTCTCTACCCTCAAATATAGACATTACTCAAAATGTGTCTATGTTTGCAAGAAGGCCTTTAGTTTACTATAGCAAACCTGACAGTAATGCTAGTGCTTTCTTTAGTATCTTTCTTGTTCCCTTTCCAGACTGAGAAATTAAGGTTATTTTCATTATGATTTAATTCTTTCTTGTGGACGATTTCAGTCTATTGAAAATGCTGAGAGCAGTCCATTTACTAAATATTGTTGCATGAAATTGAATGAGACAAGTAGTGGTTAACACAAACAAACTGTAAAGAATGAAACCCACCAAACAAGAAATAGTACCAAAAATGCACAGGCAGTTTACATCTAGAAATTAAAACAAGAAATACCTGTAAAATAATCAGGGAAACGTTCCAGCTTAATCAGACTGTCTCAAATGTCTGCATTCTGTTAGCAACTGGAAAGCTCAGACTGATATGTGCACTGTGTTGCAGATTTGTTATGGCTTAATTTTGCTTGTAAAAATTTGGATATGCTTGGAAGTCTTTTTGTCTTTGATTAAGTGGTATTGTACCTACTTTGTGGTACATTAAAATTCTCTTGATTATACTTTACTGTGCTTATATACACCTCTTGGATTCTTGACGCTCATTTTAAAAGAAGAAAAACGGCTGCTCTCTGGGGAAAAAATGTAAAGAAAAAAATTAATGTCTTCCACAACAGAATCTGTGTGTGAGATAATTCACATCAGTGATTATATTATCTGTATTAGCTGTGTCTTTTCAGTCACCATGTTCTGCAGTTGGCAGGACTTTTTTAGATGAAAGTTTATTCTCATTGAGAAATGAAAAAAAGCACATGTAGCTTTTATCTATACACTGAAGAAGTCATTTAAAAGAAAAAAAAATATGTCAAATCCATAATCCTCTAGCAGACCTACATTTAGCCTCAAAGAACATTCAGAAAGTGAGAAGAAAAAGACAGTAAGAGAAAAGAGAAAATATAGTATTCCACAGAGCAGTCATTGCTTATGTTTTTCTGTATTTTCTTGTTTTTTGGCTGAGGATTTCCCCAGTGATGATGACCCCACACCCCACAGACTGAACAGCATTTCTTTTTTCACTATTAGTGAAAGTTTTCAAGTAGGTACTTGAAATGCCAACACATTATCCTGCTGATTTTTCCTACAGATATTTGTCTTTCTTTTTTAAATAAAGGATTTATGACTTCTTTAGTAGCTAAGGTAGCATTTTTAATATCTTCATCCGTCTTGGTATTCCTCTTTAGATTCTTATCTTTATTCTGAATTCAGAGATTGAGGGTTTTTTAAAGATTAAAAAAAACCCAAAACTGAAAGCTCATAATTTCCTCCCCCCAATGAAGGAAAACATTAATTTTTCACTAAATTAGAGGAATCTGTTAATATTCTAGGCAAAATCAGAATTTCCACATATTATCCTCTCACCGTAGAAACTGACATTATTGGAATTATTACCATTGTTGCTCTGTCACTACTAAAATCAATCACTTTAAAAATCACTATTGAAAAGTCTTGCTTCCATAAGCAACTTTTTTTGCTAAACAAACAAAAAAAACCTCTTTTTTTCTTATATTGGATTTTGGATATTTCTACATTGGATTATATTTTTTTAATGCATTGAAAACTTGTTGGAACCTCTGTTTATCATTATCTTACCATACCTAACTGATGCTAGAAACAGCTTGGACGTGTATTGAAAAGGTTTTGTAAATCCCAGCAATAGCCCAGGTAGTGACTGAAAAGGAATTTGGAGGATTGATTTATGATCTTGAAAAATTCTGTGTAACATTAATATGAGCCTTATATGTTAGAAGGGGTTTATTGTAAAATTATCTCTCATGTCAAATACAGGTGAACCTGTATTGATCAATATGCATTTCAGAGGCACATGGATCTCAATATTCATCTCAAATTTAGCTGTTTGATTTCACCTGGGAGATCAGGCTATGAAATGCACAGAAGACAAAGATAGCAGAATTAATAAAACCAAAAAGATCTGATATATTGTCTTCCCAAGCACTGATGCAAGAAATGGTAGAGAAGCTATTCCTGTGCTCCTGCCCCAAGTTGCAGTTTTACCATGTTTATATGTCTTAGGGAACGATTCAGTTAGCAATAGAGCAGGACATGTATTAGAGAAGGCTTTAGGGCAACTTAAGTACAGCCTTCCAGCACCTGAGGGGAGCCTATGAGAAAGATAGGGAGGGAGTTTTTCAAGGGCATGTAGTGATAGGACAAAGGGGAATGGCTTTAAACAGAAAGAGAGTAGGTTTACATTGGACATCAGGAAGAAATTCTTTACTATGTGGGTTGTGACATATTGGAATATGTTGCTCAAATAAGTTGTGGATGACTCATCCCTGGGAATATTCAAGACCGGGTTGGATGATGTTCTGAGCAACCTTGATCAAGTGAAAGGTGTCCCTATCCACTGCAGAGGTGTTGAAACTGGGTGATCTTTAAGGTCCCTTCCAACACCAGCTGTCCTATGACTCTATGTTTTATGGTTCTATGACATAATGATCTTCTGGATACATTGTCTTCCTTGTTGTATGCCGTGTTTCCTAAATTCCAAAGAGAAAAATATCTTATTGAATGGCATGCCAACAGATTCATTATGTTTCTGTTCCTGAAATGGTGGTCTAGATTTGATGGAGTTTAATATATGCATAAGTCTTCATAGTATAAACTCAGAATAAAGACGAATCATTCATGAATAGGAAATATATTTGTGAAAAACAAATATAAAGATCGCCTTTGATTCCTTGAGTCAGAGCAGTATTCATATGAGATTATTTACTGTATCTTGTAGACTCAACATTTTTGAATTTCTGTGCAGGATCTCTCTATATTAAATACAGTAAATTCACCTAGAATCTTAGAATCATGTGATATAGCATGTGATCTGAGTCAACAAACAGAAAAAAAATTTCCAGGGAACAAGAAAAATTTTAACAATTGATATTACTATACCAATTGAGAGGTAGTGTGATTTCACATCTTCGGAAGGAATTTTCATTGTATAAATCTTCTCTTCTCGGGCCAGATTACTTGTTAAATTAGGACAACCTAGGAGAGCTCAGGTCACCTAGCAGAGATATAGGCAGTGTTATTGCATGGAATCTCTCTGATTCTCTCTGAGATGTCTTTGCAGAGACATCTTCTAATTAAAGAGTGAAGAAATGGTTCATCTTGCTGTTACTGTCTTCATTAATGGTATTTCTTGCAGAGATGGCAAAACAAGATTAAATGTTAAAGGTCATATTAGGATAAAATGGTGGTTATTTAGTTAAGTTCTCATGTATTTGCAAATTTATTTTCACATTTGTGAACAGTTGCTGGAAAGCCACCTGTTTTTTGTTGGAACAGATATAACTATGAAGCCATTCTTAATATCAAAAAACACACAAAACCTCAGAGCAAAGTCTAAGTCTTAGGAATCTGTTCCAACTTGTTTGCAGAGTGTACCCATTAGTATAAACAAAGGTAACTTCATAGAGAACAGAGACCATTAATGGAAGAAAAGGAGCAAAAAAAGGCAAGATTTGAGGCTCTCAAATCTTTCATTAGGTGAGAAACAGAGATGACCAAATTAAGTACAGGTATGATGTACATGAATGATTTACCTGTTATTTTCTTTTCTTTTTAATTAAAGAAAAGCCTTGCCTGTGAAACATGTGAAACTGCTACATGCAGTGTTCAAGATATCACCTGAGCAGTGAAGTGTGAAACAGAGAGAATGCAAGTAAAAAAGGGGAAGAGCTGCTAGTGAGATCCAGGAGAAACCTGTGAGTTCCTTAATTCGGAGCATATGTATGTATGTATGTATATATGTATGCATGTATGTATGTATGTATGTATGTATGTATGTATCTATCTATCTATCTATCTATCTATCTATCTATTTACATATCAACCTTAAATAAAGTTTTGTGAGTGCATGGAGAGTGTAATGTAAATAATTGTCAAATGTCCATTTTGGTAGATTTGAGATTTCCTGCATTTTTCACAAACAGAACTCACTCTTTCTATTGATGTCAACTTTTTAGCACAACTGTCTAGACTAATGTACAATGTTCATTTTCCAAGTGGCAAGAGATTGCCAGTGGCAAAGTAGCAAATGATTGTGTAACACAACTCTGAAACAAAGATGTCAAAGTCTACTACTCATCACTGAAAAATGTGGCAATATTTATGTCACTTGTAACACTGAAGATTTTTTCAAATAGAAATTTAGTGTTTAAAATGAGAGACATTGCAGCTACTTTCAGTCAGCTAGGCCACTGTTTAATGAATTTCCAGTTGTTCTCATTCTGTTCTCAAAGGTCAGAACATACTTTATCTTTGCTATTCCAGTAGTTTTATGCAGCATGGTACTATTTAAGTGGTGTTAAGCTTGTTCAATATTTTCTGTACTGGACAGGCATTTCTCATGGTACACATTAAACTTGGATTATTTTCACAAAAAAGGCAGCTATGACAATATATAGGCATAAATACTGAAAAACCATAAATACATAATGCCAATGCACTTACGTTGTTTTATACATCATCTAATGAATGCATCTAAAAGTATAGCAGTGAGGAGTATTTCTGTCTTTGTGAAATTAAGTATTTGGGATTTGGCAAATTCATCTTTGATAATCCTTTGATTGGCTGTAAGGGAGTTGCAGTACAATGAGCATAGGCTGTACTGGACATTTAATTTTCATGCTGTTCAAAACTTCAGTAGTTCTTAACCGTCATCTTCTCAAGATGTTTGGGATGTTAGTTCTAATAAGTTCTGAAAAACTTGTTTTTATATTCAATCAGCTAAATTCCTAAAACTATTACTGTGGATTCTGTGTATCTTGTGCATGGAAATGTGAATATTTGTTTTTAAAGGGTGTATTATCTAATTCAATTCCTAGAATGTATAGCATTTTTAAAATAAAAGGATGCATATTTAACATCTAATTTTTTGTGTCACTTTTTACTACCAGTAAAGCTGGTGTTTTTCAAGCTAAAAAATACTGGGCTTAACACAGATGAAACTTTTGTATTATGTCTTCATTTGATCTTGAAGAGAAATTTTACATAGATGGTTAGTGTCAATAATAGAGAACTCTTTAAAATGTTTGGGAGATGTAGCCACAGGAGGGACAGAGTGTTTGGGGGGAGGTATTCCTTAAACAAAAAAGAAACTTCTCTAATTAGTTATTTGCATGCTGAAGATAAAAGCTGTCTGCCACTTTTAGATTATAATTGTGCCATCTGTGCTCAGTCTTGTGGGCATGTCTATTCTCTTTATTTCATATTTTGTTTTCATGCCTCTTTTAAGCCTTTCAGTTCTGGCTAGACCCTTCAAGGAAAGTAATATTTTTCCTGATGAGTAATCCCATTTCATTCAAATGAAATATAGTGTAATTACAGATTATATAAGTGTATCAAATAACAGATTATTGTTTTATTGGGTTTTTTACTGTTTTCTGTTTTTTCTTTTTTTTTTCCCTTTTTTAACTGAAATGCATTAACTAATATAAAAGAAGAGCAAAAACTGTGAATGACTTAGTGGAAAGGCTTACTGAGACTTTCCCTAAGGGTTCAGCAAACTGAACCCCTTCATAAATTACCTTGTCCTCCTATTATTTTTTTTTTCCTTTTGTTATTGTTACTCACTACAACAGTAGTTTTTGATTTATGAGTTATGATTAATGATTACTGCCTTCATTATTTTATTTGGCAATCACGCCTAAGTGAAAAACACTTCCCTTGACAAATCAGGCTAATTTTAAAAGTCCTAAATTTATTTAAATCAGTTACCATCAAAAGCATAGGACATATAGGAGAAGAACAATTTTTTATGTTTTCAATAGCAAACATTGGTTTTTGAGAAGTATACAGGAATATACCTTCCGATTTTCTTGTCATCATAAAACTTGGATAAAATTCTGTTTTATATTACATGCTGAATTCCCCATTAATTTTGCCTTAATTATGTATGCAGTTACTTGGATCAAATACTAACATGCCTGTTCACCTGTGGCAGTAGTTTCTTACCCTCCAAGTTGTAACTAGAAAAGAATCTCACACACAGACTCATACTGAATGTTCTGAGTTGGAAGGGACTGATTGAAATAATTTTCAGTCAGGGGTTGCACAAATTGCATGTGTCATAATCTTGCTCACAAAGAGCTTTTGAAATGTCACCAATTAATTTTTTTAACCTCTCTAAGAACACCTGCAAAACATGCACATCATTTTTAAATATTTAGAAATAATATTGATGAAATGGCAGAACTTTTTCTGACCAGAATTCAGATGAAGTACACTTTGCGACATGAAAATATACAGATATGGTAGTGGGAGAAAGAAGAAGAAAGAGGAGAGAGAGAAGGTAATTTGATGTGTTTCCAAGACCATGAACCTCCCAAATACATTGCAAAAGATAAAGACAATAGGTTGCTTTAAAAAAAGTAAAATTACTCTCCAACCATAAGTATAAAACCATCCTAATTTCCTATTTACAAAACCTATTATCTCTACCCCTTTATACTGCATTTTAGTTCATATATTTCTGTTTGCCTGTTTTCCTTTGTCAAAGTTTTGTGATCAATTAATACAAATATTCTACCAAAAAGGAAAGGAGAGTGATATTTTCCATAAGGCCTATTTTTACTTCTCATTAAGCCATTACTAAAACCACTGCTATCACTGTTATTAATTCTGATTTATGCATCTGCAACTTCAAGCATCATTCAAGTATGAACCTGAAAAATACTTTTTATTGGTTCTCATGCTCCAGGAATACAGAGTTATGATGTGCAATTAATATAATGGTCAAGCATCAAACCTCTCCTTAATGTTTTGCAGCTTTGTGTGTGTGTGTGTATGTTTGTGTGTGCGCGTGTGTTGTAACCACTGTAGATTCAAAGCAGCCTCCTAGATAAAATGCAATTATAAGATAATGAAGAATTCAAAAGTCTGTTATTGTTCATGTCCAGCTTGTAATTCTGAATGCACTCTGTTCATGTTAGTCCAAGGAGCACACTTGTATTCATCACTACAGGTTTTATTAGAATTGCCTTAATTATTAGTGAGATGAAAGGCAATTACACTTTTTTCTTCTGATGTTAAATTCTTTCAAACTGGTAAGATAAATCTTAACTTGGAATCTTACCTTAACTCTTTAAGCCAGAGTATTTACATATTTTAGTAACCATTCTAGTTATTTAAGGGATGGGCTTTTGGGGGGTCATTTCTTCAGCCTCTTTCAGATATCTACTCTGATACACGAGACACCTACTTTTCTCAGTAACAGGGAAGGTAGGGCAGGTTAGACAGCTTACACATAGATATTTTATGTAATTTCTGTGGCTTCACCTGGAGTCATTACTGCAATGTTCAAGTATTTTCAAAACACACTGGAAACATTCCTCTTGTAGATGAGAAGCACAGGATCTTGTTTCTTCCTCTAGGACTATGCCTATTGTAGGATTCCAGAGAAGGAGACTTACCTTGTCCTTGCCAGGTTCCCCAAGACTGCTGTGCGGGTGTGCTGACCAACAGGACTGATTGTCCAACCTATGTTTTCTCTGTCTCTCAGCTCTACAAAAAGGCAATTTAATCACCTGATGGCACTGGGTCTCTTGAAAGAACTGAGGGGTGTTACTGCTCTCAAATCTCTCTGCTTGACTACAGGTCTTTCTGTGTCTATTTTTGCATAGTTCCTTCTCTTCCCCAGGAGTTATTTAATTTCATTAAAAACACCTTAGTTTCCAGAATAGCTTCAAAATACCACACACACAGTGTTGCTCTGTACATTCAGGGAGGCAATTTCTCTAAGTCATCTCTGAGTAGGTCACAGAAACCACAAATTAATTCAACCTACCTTCCTTCCATTTCTCTAAATACAAATACATGGCATCTCTTATCTCTGGTGCTAAACTTGAATTTAACAGGGAAAAACAAAACAAAACAAAACAAAACAAACCAACCAACCAAAAACAAGCAAACAAAAAAACTCCCACCTGAATTAATGGAATAAAGAATTATTATTATGGTCCTGGCTTCAGTTAGTGTAGTCAATTAACATTTTGCTGGTAGAAGTAGACAATGGCCCTGAATTTGTTAACCTGTATGTGAACTACCCTGCTTGCTTGAAAAACAGAACAAAAAACTCTAGAATTTCAGTGAAGCATGGAGCTTGTTTTCAAGTTGTTTATCTTTAATGATGCATTCTCAGTAAACACTTCTATATTGTGAGATTTCACAGATTGTTTTTAAATGCTTTGTGAAATGAAAAATAATCAGCATTTCAGAAACTGGATATTGCACAAATTCTTCTGTGCTATTTGTACTCTGATGTGGGGATGTTAAAATCACTCTGAGATGTTCAGATATGAAATAAGCCCTTTAATTCTCACACTGAATGTTAGCAATAACCTCTGAATTCTTGTACAATATGACAATACATACCTCAAGCAAAGAAATAACACTTAGTAATGAGAAAAAAACTACTGCTATTTGAAACTTCAATTATTTTTTGGTCACCTGTAAAACACAGAGCAACTGACTATTTTCTGGAAGTGGAAAGAAATAGAACATATCTTGTAAAAACCAATTATTTTCAGCAAGAAGTAATTATAATGCTAGAGTTGAATAGTTGCTGTAAATCTGTAGAACAGGTATTTTGTTAAAATTTAAATTGTATTGTAAGGTACAACATGCAAAGGCACAAGTAATTTTAAAATTATATGTTAAAGGATTTTCAGCTTGTCTGTTTGGTTTCTTTTTATGTTTGCCAGACTGATGCTTGTTCTGGCAACTGAAGTAGTTATCGAAGACATTATATTATTTTTTAAGGAACATGAATAAAGCTCATAGTTCTGAAAGTGATTTAATCACCAGTGCACTTTTTCACAATCCAGAATGCACGATGAAATTAGATGCCTTTTTATATGTTGTCTTTTTCTACTTTATATGCATGCACATATACATAGGAGGTTTTAAGGAGCTGTTATTAAGGAAAATGGAGACCAAGGCAGTAAATTTTCACATTAATTTGTAAGAAAAAATTTAGATCAACTCACCAGAGAGATCAAATATGCTATTTTTTATTCATACTTATTTCTATATTGTTAACACACATGTGTTAACACAACTAAAAGTTGCTTAATTCTGAAAGTAGCTGCTGTAATATATAATAGAACACTATCTATCCTCAGGGCGAAATAGAGAGTACCACTCCTACCTGCCATGAAAGCTCTGATATTAATGAGATTTAAGTGCTCCCATAGGTCTTATGTTGAGGGATAAGGAACAGAAAGCTCTTCAGGGAAGCAATTATAAACAAATAGACTTAATTCCTCGTTTTCTGCAGAAAGACCTAAAGATTTCTATGACAATTTTAATGGATGAGGTACAAATAAAATCCCAAGCTTTTGTTAAATTTTCTGATTGTATTCTTACCAAATACATAAAATTGTAGTATTAAGTGAACCATTCCACAATAAACATTAAAATATTGTAGGATTAAGATTTGTTAATTTTTAAGACAACTGTGATACGTCAGCATACTACTGATTATTCTGGAAAGGTTGTAGATGTTTACCATATTACCAGTAATTATATATAACTGTTTTTATTTCAAATTATTTCAGGCATGCCAGTCTAACCATGCTAGTATGAAATAGATGAAAAAGCAGTATCATCTTTTGAGAAAAACTTGTTAGAGAACAGATTTTTACTCAGTGAAGCCTTTGATATTTGGTAGAACTCCATGGACTTCCGTGGTACATAAGCACAAACTGTAACTAAGGTCTTAATTTTGTTATTGAATTGAGATCTACCAGACAAATAATAGACCTACTAAAGAAAGGGTAACTTCAGTGTAAACAAGTGTATTACAGAATTGTTTAGATCAGACAATGATTATGCCTTTGGAGGAAGAAAATATAGAAGCAGTAACCACTGAACAAATCTGGTAGCTTCAGGACTACTGTTTGCTATGAAAAGATAAATTATGTCTGAATTATGTATCTGGGACACATCAACCTTGAATATTCTCTGTGATAGCATGAGTCCTACATCCTTCCTTGGCACAGTTCATTAAAAACTTAATTTCAGGCTAGCTTTTTCTTTAATATCAAATAATTGCTTCCCACTGCTTCCTCTAAAGACTACTTTTTCTTTAGTTCTTGTTAATAAAAGAAAATAATATATTACCACCTTCGTAGTTTCCCTTTATGTTTTTTGTTCTGTTTTGTTTTTTTTTTTTCTGGCAAGTTGGCCTGTCTCCTTTTCTCTGAATTAGCAGAGCAATTGCTCATAACCATTCATAGGATGCAGCTTTCCTCCAGCCTTTTAAAAAGTTTTTTTATTTTGTTTTCTCAACTCTCTGCAGGTTTCCTGATTCTTTTCTTCCCCCCTCTTTATCAGATATATATCACTGTATTTTCCACCACTGCTTTACTTTTTACTACATCTTACCACCTGTTTCATTTCCTTTTCAATATAAATCTTCCTGATTTTCCTTTCATTCTTTTGTGAATTAGAAGACTTCTTATGTCATATAAAATCAGTGGCTGTACTAATTTTAAAGGGAATGAAAATGAATAATTTTAATACTCCCTTAGTTTTAAATATTCATCTAAATATGCATAATGATCCAGGTTAATTAATCCATTACAAGAGATATATTGAACAAATTTTCCCTTTATACTTAATCTCTCTTTACAAAGCTAGCAGTAAATTACCCAGAACCCATAGATTAATTTTATTTAACTGAGCTTTAATTTGCTTGTTATTCATGGAGGATATATTAATAAATAATATAATAAATAATAATAAAGAGGCAGGTGAGAGATTATGTAAATGCTATGCCAGCTTTAATAACCTTGATCACTTAATGGGGTTTCTAAGACTGTTCCTTGTATTTTCCCAGCAAAATCTTTGTTTATTCATCTTTTTGTTGACGACTTCTAAATGTTTCTGAGTCCCCTTCAAGATTCACATGAACAGCTCTAGCACTTTCTTTGAAACACAGGAGGAAACCTGCTTACAAAAGAGCTAAGTATATTCAATGTCGTGCATAAATTAAGTTAAAGAATCCTATGGCTTAAACTAAGGATGCTGATAAAAAGTGAAGTGTCATACTTTAATGATAGCTGAATTCCTTCTACTTTATTGATTTACTATACTGTAGACAGTAATAGATATTTTGGTGGGTATTACTTAGGTTTTCAGGACAATACTCACCTGAATGATTTTTTTTTTTTTTTTCACAGATTTAATCTCATTCAAATTAGCCTGGTCAAAACAGGAAGATAAGCATATGCACTTATATACTTCTAACTCTAATAAATCACCCTATAGCAACTCTCAGTGTTATCCCCTAAATATAGAAGAGGTCTTAAACAGAACACCATGAAAGAGTTTTCATGAATCCACAAAATGACTTTTTAAGAGAAAGGATGGGCCTTTTTATTCTAATGATAAATATCTCTCCAGGATTCAACCTTTTAACAGAGTGGCATCTGCAGGTATTCTAAACCTTAAAAAGAAAACAGGGAAGGGTCACAGTCTTTAGAATCCTAGAATTCCATCTGGAGTATCTTCTGTTATTTACCCTCATTAACAGCAAAACTGTTTGTGAAAGATGCATGAAAAAGAGATGGAAAAAAACCCCAACTTAAATAACTTAATCTATAGTAGGATTTTTGTGCAGTGCCCATGCAGTGATGCACACACAGAAACATGACTGGGCTTGATTTGTAAAGAATCTGCAGAAGAGAAAAAGAGAGTCCAATGAATACAGGACATCAAGGACTCATCTTGTGGAGGGTTTTTTTTTTGTTTTGTTTGTTTTGTTGTGGTTTTTTGGTATTTATTTTTTTAGTGTTTTGTGCATTTTTTGGTGGTTTTTTTTTGTTTGTTGGTTTTTTCTGTGACTTTTTACTTAGCAAGATAAACATCACTTTACATAATACAGATATATAAATTTAGGTATATATAGGTGATAAAATATAGATATTATACTAAGAATTACATTATTTTTAAGGAAACAAAGAAGGAGAAATCCTTCAGGGCCTTTGAGAGAGATATTTTGCCATTTAGAGAAAATTATCTCATGATGCACACAGAGAAATTTTAAAAATCTATTACATTTTCAGCTAATCTTGTCAATTCTTGAAACAGCATCTCAGAGGAGCAATTTTCTGCATGGATCAAGGTAAAGAAGCAAAAATACTCCTTTATGAGGGAAGGCATATGGAAAGTAGGATTCAAAGACAACTTTAGGGATTCATAAGGCAGCAGAATTGCAATAATAGTTAATACTGTGTGCCTCAAAAGTTTAAACTACATTTAGAAAAAGGAAAACAAAAACAGGCCCCCACCTTCCCCGAAGAAACCCTAAAAAACACAACACACAAAAAGCCCAACCAAAACAAACAAAAACAGAGAGAAAAACTGTGCATAAACCTGTTGAGCTGACTATAAAAAAAAAAAATACATTATAGTCTAATACAAATCTCTGCTAGTTGGTAGAGATTGCAAGATTTAGGATCTTATTCCAAAAAGATATTCTAGATTTCTGGTCTGTGACATCTGTTACTCTCACATTTTTTTGACAGATCAAAGACACCTTGTTAAGGACAAGCTGAAATTTCCCAGTATATACAGGTTTTTCATTTATCATCTCTAGTCTAATATGGAAATGATATTAGTAAATGTCTGCAATGCTGTTTGACACTCTTTGACACATTTGAATGCACGGGCAAACGAAAAGTATTAACCTACAAAACACCCTAGAGGACAGGAAGCATGGACTAATTTTACATGGTTCAATTCAGTTGTTTATTGAGTTCGGCACAACAATACTGAAGAAGTGAAAATTGAATGCATTAGAATGAGAGAACAAAAGTTAAACTTCATACCCTGTCTAAGTGTTTAATGCTGAATAACTTCAGAGGAAATAGAATTCCATCTTTTATTGTTCATATCTAGTTGTGCTTTACATATCAGAAAGCTGTTATGTTTAGAGAATCTTCTTGTAGCAATATCCATTTAGTCTCTTTTTTGCTTTTTTTCAATCTGAGTACCTTATTTAATCAGGGCAAAACAGATGTTTTTCAGTATTGTAAAAATATATTTATCTTTGTCTGAAAACTTGAATAAGGAGACAATGAATGATGGCAGTGTTTCACACGTATATATATACTGAGATCTCTGAAATCAACATAATTATGGTAGAGCTAGATTAGATCTTGGATAAGCTTCAAGGACTTTGTGCTGAAAGTATGTTTCCTTTATTACTGAGTAATAAAAAAAGCAATAAAAAAAACCTATAGCTTTTCTTTTTTTTGTCATCAATATTATTGTATAGCTACTGAATGCTATTGAATTGGCTGTAAGTCTCCAGTGAGAAATATTGTTTCTCTCTATTCTTATCAAACGATGAGGGAATGAACTCAATACACCAGAATAAAATGTGGCAAAATATACTGACACTGATGTCATTCTTCATTGTGGTGTTAATAAATTACACACAGTATTTTTTACAAGACACTAATATGAGATATTCAGCTCATGGGCATCTTGCTTGTTACCAAGATTAGTATTTGGAAAGGGATTTTTTTCATTAGACTTAGAGTTTCCCCCATAAGTGTTTAACAGGAATAGAAAATTCGTAGTTACTTTTGGATATTCTAGACCAAATTAAGCATTTTCAATGTGTTTGTTAAGATCCACATTTCATAGTACTTTTTCGACTTTTTTTTTGTTTTAAATACATGAAAAGTTATTTTGTCTAGATAAAAAGTCTAAAGACTGCTTTATTATTACTCTTTCAGGTTCAATGCATTGGTCTCTGAGGAACTAAATCTATATCAGATAATTTAAGTATACCAAATCTAATTTTATGCAATAAGCATTGAATTGGGAGTATGAAGTTATTGATTTTGCTTTTCCTATATACTAAAAGAGCTCACAAAATTAACCTACGTAACAAATACTAGATCAAATATAGTTTTAGAAGATCTTAACTAATATCAGAACACAAGATGCCATAAATATTCAGTGGTGTACAGGTTAGGACCATACTATTACATTTATATTTTCATTTTAATATAAGCTGTCAATAAATGCGTAGTGGTGAATCCCCTGAGCAATTAAACTATTAAGAAACTTAAGTTCTGAAATGGAGGACAATTCATCTTCATCCCCACAAAAAGAATGACAAAACAAAGGAAATAATTCTTAAGCATGGCAGATGGAAAACTTTCTAAATTATATTTTCTTTAATGTTTACGTACCATTTTAAGAGGCTTGTCTTCATAAGGCTTTTGTAACAAGTAGGACTAGGAACCTAATATTTCAGCTGAAAAATCCTGGAAATCCTTGGTCTGGAGAATCAAAGGTGCCTCTGATCAGGAGGCAGTTAAGGAGCTGAAGAACCTGGCACCTGAGATTCCTATGACCTCATACAGTTCTGATTTCTCATAAATTGACTTCTCAGTAATTTGTGGGTGTTTCTCAAGACCTACCAGACAAATCTTCCAAGTACTGTTCAAACGATCTGTTTGGTAGTTAAGGGAATGACAAGGCTAAATCAAAGGCAGTGGGAATCAACTCTTGAATTATACACCTGTCTTAAACATCTGAAATGCCAACATCTAAATGTGAGCATCTGACAACACTTCCAGCATTGACAGTGGAGTTGAAATAATCACATATAACCTGGAGTTAAAATTTAAACCAGGAGCAAATTTATGGTAAACTTTAAATTAATTAGCTGAATGTGGTCTCTAACATCAAAATATAGACTATCCAGAGTCGGAAGGGATCTAGAAGGATCATTGCATTCCACCTCCTGGCCTTGCTTAGGACAGCCCCATAAGTAATACCATGTGCCTGAGATAATTGTCTAAATACTTCACAGACTCTGACAGACTTGGTGGTGTAACCACTTCCCTGGAAATCCCATTCCAGTGCCCAACCATATGCCCGACCATCTTAGAACCTTTTCCTAATATCCAACCTAAAACTCCCATGACACAGCTTCATGACATGGCCTCAGGTTTGATCACTGAGGGGACCATTATCACCACAGAGAGGAGATCAATGTCTGTTCTTCCTCTTCCCTTTATGAGGAACTTGTAACTGCAGTGAGGTCTCCCCTCAGTCTCCTCGTCTCCAGGCTGAACAAACCATGGGAACAAAGGCATTCTTCTTAAGGCTTAGGAAATTGTATTCTACATCTCCATTTACTGGAATTTCCATTCCACTCCTTATTGCTATTCACATTTAGCTAAAATCAATTTATTCCTACAGAATTCCTTTTTCTTAATGAAGTACATTTCTTCAGGAAAGTTCAAACTTTAAGCAGTTTACTGACAGCAAATAATTCTTTTTTACCATTATTGGCTTTTGAATGTTTCAAATATGATATGAAAGAGGGAGAACAATAATCCCTATTATTTCTTTTATTCCATTGAATAGTATGTGTTTCTCATACTACTTTTTTATCACATCTTTTCTCTCTTTATCAAAGAAAAACAATTATTATTTTATTTGCCTTTTGTAGAAGAAAATATTCTTTATTCCCATTTGAGGATCATTTAATTGATTCTCCATCATATTTTTTTTTTTAACATTTTGGCATGCTTCACATAGATTTCAAGGTCCAAATATTATTTTGGCTTTAGAGATTGCTTTTTCACTTCTCCCATCTCAACTTTAAATCATTCTTTACTCTTCTGTCCATAGATGAACATTGAACACAATCATTAAATGTGTTCTACAGTGTCTCTTTCTTAAGTGGATACAATAGATAAAGGACGTGATAAGATGCATGAATAGTGAAGCTTTCCTTTCACAACTACAGTTTGCATACACTTTAATAGAGGAAATGCCAGACCCGCAGGAAGTTCCTCTGATCACCTGTGAATAATTAATTTGCATTTAAAATATATATGCAATCGATTTTCAAACATTTACATCTGACAATAAAAGTTAATGCTATTTCAGGGAAAAATATAGCTTCTTCTGTAGTGCATAGAGTTTAAAATTCATTCTTAGTCTACCTTTCCTATACTCCCTTGAAAACATAAGTAGTATATCACTAGTTAAGTGTGGAATAACTGATGTGTAGCGTGGTGTATATTAGAATTAAACGGCTAAAGCAGACTTCATAATAGCACAACTGCTTCAGAAGTTCTAAAATTATTGTCCTTTCCAACAAACATAATGATGTCAAAGTTACAACACAAGAAACAGCTAAAAGGCTGGAAAACACCTATGTAGTAAACAAACAAACAAACAAACAAACAAAACGAAAAAAACCCACAAACATAAAAATTCCAGCATAGAATTTTAATTTTTTTTTTTTCATGTGACTGAAACGTAACTTGCAAGCAAAGGAACAGTTAATGGGAAGCAAAGCTTGAACCTGACACATGAAACTGCTGTCAATAACTACACAGTTAAGGACACAATGACATTGTCCTCTGATTTTCCAGACATCTGAGGAGCCTGTATCATAGAACAGATGAAGAGAAAAAAAGTAGGAGCAGAGATTTGTGATAAAAAATAAAAGTTTAGGTTAAGAGGCTAGTTCAGAAAAAGTCTAGGACAAAAGCCTTCCAGAAAGCTGGGGGAACAGGAAAACATCAATCATGTGTAGAAATGAAGAAAAGAAGAGTTACTACAGTCAAAGAAACAGAAAGCCTATATGAAAAATGAAACTGGCTGAAAAATAACTGGTATTGGCAGAAGGAAGGGTAGAACTAGAGATGAGCAGTAAGGAAATATTCATTTAAGTTTGGAAGACATGAAAATTTGAATGAGATTTAAAAAAAAAAAGAAGAAAACAGCAACAGAGCAGATTAGAGGTAGATTTGCAGGAATACTTGGAAAACTAAGAAAGCTGATTAATCAGGACTGGATCTGAGTCAAGAAATTATGTTTATCTAATGTGATTTTAGCTGTCTGTAATAATGACAGCATAAGGGATTCTAGATGCCAAAATTAGAATTAGAAATCTAAGTATTACATACAAAACGGACGAAAATACCATAGGAGTCAATCAGAAATATCAAAAGGAGTTAGGATACAGAAAATAAACAAATCCACAACCAAAATGAGGCAAACAGAAGTAACCTAAAGCTAACTGAAGGATCTTTCCCCAGTCCAAAAGAACCTAGGTCAAGAGAAAACACTAGTAAGTGTTAAATTGTAGAAGGAAATCTAGAATTCAAAGTGCTATTTAACAGTTATTAGCCTCTGAAGTCTTTTTCCTGTGGGAAAAAAAATGTCCTTTTCTGTATTTGGTGGTTCTCATCTCCTACCAGATACAAATTTCAGTCACCTTGCGTCTTTACTGGGTTCATGCTTTGGGTTGATCAGTGAAGCACACAGGAGAGTTGATAAGGAAAAGAGGGAATAATTAGTTTGTGTATTTTTGTGTCTTAAGCAATTTATATTCATTCACACACACAAGCAAAACACCCCAGTGTAATAAGCGTATTACAAATGTAAATTCAAAAATTCTAAAGTTCACAAAAAGCCAAACAAAGATTTTCTTTAAAACTCTAATAAATTAACTCCCTTATACTAACATATTTCCATTTTGGTTTGTTTTTTCTCTCTTTTTTTTTTTTTGGAAAAAACAATTTAAAAAGCTTAACGTATAGAATTCAGAACAGGTCTACAAGGTACATAGTTACATGCAGCAGTGATGAACTAAGAATGATTGTGATGGTGGGGTGTTTATACAGTACTCTAATGGATAAAGTTGGCATTAAAGTAGTGGAAAAAAAGAAAGTAAAACACACGTGCACATGCATACATATATTTATAAATGTGCTTTGTAAGCTGAAAACTGTTTGAATGATTTTTTAATTTATAGAGCTACTTGATTTGGCAAACTCCCTTCAAACATTTACTCAAATATTGTAAATATTTACCATGGTGAGATATATCATTGCATAGTATAAACAATTTTGTAGCTGAGAGAACGGTTCAATGTAAATTAAAGGTCTGACTTTGTGTTAGGGAACCATATTTCATTAGTAACTTGTCCTTTATTTGTAAAGTAAGCGACATGAAATTAGAGTGTAGTACTATTACATGCAGCTGAGCTAGTAGAAACAGTGGAACAGAGTGTGGCTTGCAAAAGCAAAGGACAGTATAGATTCCAATTTTCAAACATACAAAAGGATCAGGGTTAAAAATTTTCCTACTGAGAAAAATTATAGGCAGATTTTTTATTCCTTTGTATTTGAATTTCCAAGTAGAATGTGAGAGTTAATCTTTGGTCATAGGATAGTCAAACATGTTTTGTGTTATTGTACATTTAATATGGATTACCATATTGCAAAAAAGTAAAGTAGAGGAAGCTTCAGTTCGGGCTGCATATATTTACTAGGAGTCTTGAGGTTTTATTTGTGAGATTGCCCTGTATTGAAGTCTGTAGTGGTATAGGTCAGTCATATATTTGGTGTAATTTTTATGGTTAAATAAAGTCAGATTTTGTATTTGTCCTCATGCTGCCAAGGAGAGACAATCTTAAAATACAAAGCAGAATGATCAGATTAATTAGACAATATGACAATGCTTTACTTTCAGCGGATCTCACTGAAGAAATATTATCATGAATTCAATAACATCCTCTAGTGTTTTATCTTACTTGTAAAGTTATTTCAAAGGACTTCACTACTCAACAGTACATGCAGAAAAAGAATAGAAAAAAACACTAGTATTTCAATTTTAATTTTAAATTCTTGAAAAAATACAGCTTATGGTCATAGTCCCACCTAACAGCTGTTTCATACTGTAGTTTTAGCTGCTAAGAGATTAACTAATATGCCTTATTTAAACCTCTTCTTTCCTTCGTTTAATCTTCAGATAAAACAAAATGGGCTTGCTTGAAAAGGTGGGGGGATGCATTTATTAAATTCATTGTGTTAAAAATTTTATGGCACACTACTTGCCAAGTTTGAAGTAAAAAGTTAAAATCTGTGTTTGCTTAATGTTTATACAATTTTGTAGCACAAAACTGGAAATCTTCATGTTGGAAAATTAGAATTCATCTTATTTAAGCATTAAATTTAGTTAATGCAATTTAATCCTGTGAAGAAAACTGGTTGAAAAATAATATTTACCCTTTTGGTCTTAATTTTTTTCAGTAATGCTAAGGATTAAGATAAGGCAAAAGATAGGCCTCCCTGAATATTCTCCTTAAACTGAGCTCCCCAAAGAAAACCTAAAGGATCTTTCTGAGCTGAAAAAGCCATGTTTATCAGAAAGCTAACTGGAATACTGTATATATTTTGAAACAGGGGCCACTCAAAGTGATCAGATAAGACAGAATAGAGACAAAAGGAACTTACAAAAATAATTTCCATGTACACTGTGTCCTTCCGTATTGGGAATTACATTCACACAGAGTTTTTGTCAACTCAGTAACTCCCCAATTCCTATAGACTCTGCTATCATAAACACTGGTTGTGCTGTAAGCAATCTGTTCTTCAAATATACTTGTTTCCAGGTCTTCCTACCCTTCCATAAAATCTGGAAACCGCTGAGCTTGCTCATTCATTGCCAAAGGCAGACATAATCTCATGTTCTCTCCAGTATTCCCACGACCCTCAGTCATCAGGTTTTTAAGCAATGATAGCATAGAATGCAAGCAAACAGATATAACACATTATATTCATCACAAAGTCTAAGACTTGCCTTGCACTAAACAATATTGAACAGAGACATTTATGTCATCACTCTTAGCAGCTCTTAGCATTCTTAGAAGGAAAACGCTGAAGAAATGAAATCTAAGATTAAAAAAGCTAGCACTGGCATTACAGAAAATGCAGAACTTTTAGCTGGAAAGGACATCTGCAGATTCTTATACAGGACTAAGTTCAGAATTACATCAAAATCAAGGCCTTGAAGATCCTCAACCATTAATATTTTCCAAGAATTAAATTCTTGCCATCACTCTGTCCTAACCACTCCCATTACAAATTTTTCTTATCCTTATAGATACTTAGAATTTCTTCTACATCCATTGTTTCTCCTCCTTTTGTGTGTACCTGAGAGAAACGTCTGGCTCCATCTTTCTTTTAACATTTTTGGAAGTCAACAGTAATATCCCTTCCTATGTCATCTCCAGTCTAAACAAACTCACCTCCTTCAACCTCTCCTGGTATATCTGGTGCCCCAGCCTTGAAGACTTGTTACAGATACTTCCTAAACTTTTGGCACTCCTCTGGCCTGGGGGATCCCAAATCTGATCATACATGGCCACTGGAGCATCCCTGGAATGATAATCCCTGTCCTTAGTCTGCTCTTGCTGAGGCCACCTTTAATCTCTGCAGGCACACTTCCACAATATACAGTTTGCAGTTCAAACTTTCCCCTGCAGCTGAAAATAAGCTCCTCTACATATGCAGCTCCTTTGTAATCATATTACCTGGCCTAGTTAGATTTAGAACTTATTCCCCCTACTCTGGATAAGCATGAAATAAATGACAAGAATATATTCAATAAATTTCACTAGGAAACCTGGGTGAACAGCTTGCATGAGTGAAAAGGTGTAACATCTGCCTCTATCTCTGATATAGAAGCATAAATATTTGGCAGAACAGAGCTACCATTTTTGAGAAATTTCTTAAATACATTACACATTCTAGATGTGTAAGCACATCTTAGTGCCTGATCACTTGGGTCAAAGGATTTCATTGATCCTTTTTTTTCCCCCCAATGACTTGGGCTAAGAAGGCAAACATCATTTATTGGGTTCCTAATCACAGATGAAATTAATCAAGTTCTTTGGGAAAGGAAATCTAGTAACAGGCTCTCAGTCCAAAGTGCCGAATGGTATTCCCCAAGAGAGAAAGAGAAAGATAACCTCAGGGTGGTGGTGGTGGGAAACTAACTAAATCAAGGGGTACAGTGTTTCCTTGTAGGAATTTTTAAATAAACCTCATATACATGGCACATTATTGTTACAGATTAAACTCCAGGAGGTGTGTGTATGCTACAATATTTTAATAATGTTTTGCTATTTTCTATGGTATCTTTAGATCCTGTTATGTCAACAAATATTATTAAATAACTATTAGCCTCAAAGATAGACTTTTTTTCTTGTTCAAAAAGTATAAACATAAAAATTTCCCTTTTTTACATTTTTTTGTTCAAAAGCCACAAAGGTACATTTGTTCTCTCAAAAATTACGGTGTTTTTTTTTTTTTGAATGATGAATATTTTGCAGTTTATGCTGCCTTTGTTTGCTTCTTTATCTATTTTTCAGTGTGTTTGATGTGGAAATAGCCTTCCTAAAATTTAGACAATATTCTTATTTCCACTATAATATAAAACAGGAAGGTAAATTCAGCTCTAAGTAGAATAACACTGCAAAATGTAAGAAGTATACTTTGATTACTGCTTTAAAGTGCTGTTAACCTGGATTTTGTATTGTTTGGAAATGAAAACAAATTAAAATCAGTCTAAGAGTAGTGACAGCTAAACAGTCAGATTTTTCTTTCTGTTTTGTGTCATGAGCATAGTGCAAGAAGACAGAATTCCCCAGAAGTAAAGAAATTTCATTCAGTGGCTCGTGAGCATGTGAGCAATGATGAGAACAACCTGCATGTCAGATATGGCTGGCCTGACAAAAGCACAGTGCACTGCATACAGATAACAACCAGATTTTTCATGTCATGCTGGAAATGAGTAATTTGAGCAAGATAGCTATTAAGGTACTTTGGCATGATTACAGGTGACAGATGTCTTCTATTCCAGGAAACAGACAATTCTCAAAAAATTGGCATTTTTCTCCAAAAAAGAGGAAAGTGCAGGGAAGACTGGATTAGGCGTAAGTACTTGGATTGCTACAAAACTCATTTTCAGCTATATTCTTATTGCTACTAAATTGAATTGCAAACTAAGCTGAATAAAATAAGGAATGGGAAGGTAGGAAACATTTTTTTTTCACATTGCATTACTAAACAGGTTTCTTTTTTAACAAGAGCAGCTTACTCTAAGCTGTAACTTGAATTTGTAACTTAGCTGTGACTGAAAGATCTTCCAAAATAAATGAGATTACAGTTCAATGAACAAAAGACCCATATATTTTGCCATCCATAAATTCATCTAATATGCATATATATTTAAGAGTTTAGATTGAAATCTGCAGAAGTATTAATTCTTCTGATATTTTTCTTGATACCTTTCTATAAGCAACCTGCCTGGGCAGTAGAACAACTCCTTGGCCAGGTCAACTAGTTCTGTATAGGAGCGGAGTGGGTTGTTTTCATTATATTTGTACTAATATATAAAAATTTATGCTCATGGGCATAGAAGGGAAAAAGTGACAGTGAAAAATATAACTTACACCATTGAGAAGAAAAAATATTATCTTTTTCTTTATTTTACATACAGAAGTATGGTATTCAGAGTTTCCAGTTATTCTTTAGAATTTAAAAAACTATGTTTGTGTTCTTATTCATGAGAATATAAAAAAAAAGGAAGCAGTTATTTCCTAATTTTAATTTACCACCTTTTGTTGGTGTATATTAGCATTGATTAATAGTGCTTACTAAATAGTAAAAGCATTTCAAATGAGAGAAAAGTTAGTGAAAAAAAAAAACTCTTCATAAAAAAACCTAGTGTTCTGAAATTAAAAATAAAATAATAATTCATTCTTACAATAAGACAACAGTAGTTTAAAATAAATTAAAATGAAGATGTATTTGATTCAGTGAATTGCTGGTTTTCTTTCCACAGTACTCAGTCAAACTATTTGCAGTCCCTGACAACATTCAAAATAGTAATTTAACTTTTTTTCTATTTAAACAAGTATGCTAAAATCTTGTGGCAATAGCCTTTATCCTTGCTTGAAGAAAAACAATCTTCTGTTCTTGTCAGGGCTAGTAACAAGATCTAGGAAGCTAAGATTAATCATTTTTGCTTGTGCTGAAGAACCGAAATGCCACCCCACTCTCACACGTATTGAAAATGCAACAATTTCTTCTGGAGATTGTTCCTGTTCTCCAGCCATCTTTTCCATGTTTTTTTTCTGGTATGTTTATCTTTTCCCCCTCCTATTAGCTGCCGTTTAATGCTTTAAGCATCTGTTTTGTGTTCTCAGTGGCATAAGGTCACCAGACAGCCCAAGGGACTTACCTTCTAGTACCCACACTTAGTAATTAAACTGTCACTGCAGCATGAGTTCTGAACCAGTAATAATGTCACAGGGATGTGTTTCTTCCCATTTGCAGAACACCTTACAACATACGTTATTGTTTGCATATATATATATACATATATAGTCATGAAATTTTATATGTAGGTAGATCTATGAGAAATACAAAGAAAGGTAGAGGTTATATAGGTCTACAGTTGTCTCTGCATACATATATATATATATCTCCACATGTATAGTATATCATCTTATTAGTATATGCAGCACTGTATTCTGCACACATTTGGTAACTACACTGTTGCACCTTACATGTATAGGTGGGGTTTCTTTCAAAGTTGTGATGCTCCCCAAGATTATTCTTGCAGTGGGACCAAAACGTATTAAAAACTCTCCCAGAAAACAGTCTTCTTCTCTAGATTTTATGAAAAGAAACACAAACTTAGATACTTAAATGGCTTGATTTTTCAGTTTGTTGCCAAGTATGTTTTAGTATTAATGGGAAAAAAATCCTGAAAAAATCAAAACCAATGGACTTGCGTAACAGTATCGTACAATGAAAAATATGTCATATGTAACATGCATTTTTCAGACGAGTGCAAACTTAGTTGATGAGTAAAGGAGCAATAATGAAGGCTTTTGTCAAATTTTACGACATGGTGGAAATTGTGGTTTCCACCATCTGTTAACTGTTAATTCTGTTGCTGTATTTAACACAGTTGCTTCAGTGCAGTGATGAAGAATGCAAAGAGAAAAATAAGGTTTTTTAAGCATTATCATCTGAAACTTCAATGTTTAAACAAAATATGAAGATTTTGAGATTAATTTTTGGGGGTTAGCATAAAGTAACTGTTTATGGGGCAGGTCTCTCTAGTGCCTTTTGAAAACTGTACATTCTTGTTGATTGCTTCCTACAACATGTCTGAACTTTTCAGTTGCTCTGTTACACTAATACTGTAAAGACAATATTCTTGTCCTTGTCTAGACAGAAAAGTCTGATTTTTCCAGAACTGACTGAAAAGTATGATTTATTTTACATTCCAAGGCATTAAGGTATGAAATTGAAAATATCTTATAAAAATTTTGTCCCAAGTTTTCTTGTAAGCCACTTACAAGTAGTGAAAATCCACAGTAAGATCACTCTGCAGCTTTCTATTTTTCATGCTGAATATAAATCCAACTCTCTTGGCCTTTCCTCAGAGTAGACGTGCTCCACCCCTTGGACCAATTTTGTGGCCCTCTCTGGAACCACTCCAACAGGTCCACATCTTTCTTGTGCTCAAGGTTCCAGAGCTGGATGCAGTACTCCAGGTGGGGTGTCACGAGACTGGGGTAGAGGGGCAGAATCCCCTCCCTCGCCCTGCTGGCCACTCTACCCTGGATGCAGCCCAGGACACTTTTGGCTTTCTCGGCTCTAAGTGCAAATTGCTGGGTCATGTCCAGACTCTCACCCACCAGCATCCCCAAGTCTTGTCACCAGAGCTGTCCTGGATTTGTTCAGCCTGCAATGATATTGGGGATTGCCCTGACCCAAATGCAGCCCCCTTCACTTGTCCTTGATGTACCTCATGAGGTTCAGATAGGACCATTTCTCAAGCTTGTTGTCCAGATCCCTCTGGATGAGAACCTGTCCTTCAGATGTGTCAACTACACCATTCAGCTTGCTCTCATCTGCAAATTTGATGAGGGTGCATTTAATTCCACTGCTTATATCACTGATAAAGGTATTCAATAGTACTGGACCCAATGTGGACACCTGAGGGACACTGCTGGTCAGTGATCTTCACATCCACATTGAGCCATTGACCACTACCCTCTGGATGTGACCATCCAACCAATTTCTTATCCATCTAACAGTCCATCCATGAAACCCACCTCTCTCCAATTCATAGAGAAAGATGTTGTGAGGGACCATGTCAAAGGCTTCACAGAAGCCCAGATAGATGACATCCATAGCCCTTCCCTTGTCCACTGATAGTCATTCCACATGTCGGCGAAGCAGGGATTTGCCCTTGATGAAAACCTTCCAGCTGTTTTGAATCACCTCTCTGTCCTCCATCAACCTTAGCTACTAATATATTAGAATTAATGTTTACAAAGCCAAATATAATGCTCCTAAAGAGACTGTTTTCAACCTAGGATATGTTTATATGATCTCCAAAGTCTTTCACTTCAAAGGCTAAATGACTTCTTTGTAAATGGAATATTAAGGCAGGCAAATAATTTCATTATCTATGACATCAACACATCAGGATTCCTTCTGAATGCAGCCTGTTGATATTCCCCTCTCTTCTTTCCAGCTGACAGTTTCTGGCACTCCACTGAATTTTACAGATCAGAGTAACCACAACAGTAGAGTCCATTCATAATCTTACACTTTGGAAGTCTTTCATATACTGTAAGCCTAAATGCCATACGTACAAACAAATTCTCTCAGAGTACGGTTCCAATAATATTTTTGACTATTCTTGAAGGAAATTTTAAAATGTCACATATTTTGCAATACATATCACATTCTTCCCCCCCCCATTTACAGTATATAAATCTAAACATACATTCTATTTTTTTTAAAGTATCATTGGGCACAGACGTGGGGATGTCAAACTGTCATGTCTGATCCCACCTATATTTCTGAGAATGCTTAGCTTCTCTACCCTTTTTGCTCTTTTCTTTCCTTTGTTAAGTAAAAAAACAAAACCAAAACCAAACAACCAAAAAAACCCAAATATGCTCTGCTCTCTTCCAGACTTCACTGTGTGGAATTTGGCTTGTGGCTGTTCAAGTTCTGTCTGAGCCAGGATATATGTTCTGCTTTGTGGTGACACTTGGAAAAACATATAAAATTAATGCCTGACCTGGCCATGTTCCTCTTTCACTAACAGACTCCCAGAGGCAGGGCATCTCTGAGAAGTAACTTCCTTTTAAGACTTCAGATTTGCTCTGGTGCCAAGGTTAAGTTCTTGATGAAGATTCATCCAAACAACTCTCTTAACTGTCTCCCCTGAAGGCTGTCTGCTGCAGTGCCACTTGGTAAGAGGTGGGTTGACAAACTCTGCTTTTAGAAAAGGAATTCTGTCATTAATGGTAATGGAAAGAAAAGGATGAGTTGTCATAAGTGCTGCTTGATGATTTGTTTTGGTTTGTTTGGTTTTTTTTCAATTATTAAAGCAATATTTTAGCAAATACATCTTGCTTTTAATGGGTATTTTTTACAGCCAATCCAATATCTCCTGATAAGATTGGGAGTTTTGAAAATGTGATAAATGTGATTCGTACTAATTAAATTGCAACTATATTAGCAAAATTGTATTTAGATCAATAGAAGACAATTGTTGCAGAGTGAGGGGGGAGATGGGTGAGACAGGACAAAGGACATCTTCCAGATGTTGGGAGTCGAAGAAGAATGTTGGAAGGGAATAGTAAAAGGATGCAGGTCTGACAAGCAGCATCTAGAAATAGAAAGTTTAGACCTTGAAATGGGCCAAAATGAGATGATTCCAAGCATGGGACTCAATTAAGTCTTGTTCTGGAAAATATCTGCTCAGTTACATAGGGTACATGTGCTACCTGCAGGTCACACCTTGGTCATTGAGGAAGATGACGAGCCTTCACCGGAAATAAGACCCTCAGAAGGATGAGAGACCCCCTAACCCATTAGTAGAGCATGCGCCATACAACATAATGACATAGATTTTAGGAATAGAAACTAGGAGGAGTTTTCTAGAAACTTCTGTAGCATATAGTGTATAAGTGGGATTATTAGCCTGGATGCTTTGGTACGTGAGGAATGGCGAGCCATTCCCCATATCCCCAGTCGGAGGGGGGGCCCCTCCCCTGTCAGATTTGCTTATGCTTTATACGAACCTCAATTATACTAAATTACTTACTGCCAAATTTTGTATATTCTTAAATATATGCACTTTGATTGTATTCCTCTCCAATACTTTAATGGTATTCATTTATAATTGTTACTATTAAAAATTTGCTGCTACATTTAATCTTTTTGCTTGATAAATTGGAAAAAATAGAACATCATTAATAAGAAAAAGAATCTCTAAACTTGCTGAGGATATACTCTGCCCCATGATCCAGATGATTGTCTCTTTGGGCCCAGCCATTTAACAAAATTTAAATCCACCTCACGGTTCTTCCATCCCACGTATCAACAGCTTGTCTATGAAGATCTTGTGGGAGTGTCAAAGGCCTTACTGAACTCCAGGAGCAGTGTCCACTGTTCTTCCCTCCTCTAGCCAGCCAGTCATTTCATCATAGAAGTTTATTAAATTGCTCAAGCATGCTTCTCCCTGATGAAGCCATGCAGATAGCTCATGTTATCCATGTGCCAGGAAATGGTTTCCAGAATCAGCTGCTCTTTCACCTCTTCATGATCTGGGTAAGCTGCTTCTCATCCTCTCTTCCTGTTCCATCAAGGCTGAAAACTCTTCCCTTTTATGCTAATACAAAATGACAGTAAGAAATGTTTTTAAAAGTAAGTTCTGAGTTATTCACAGAACTCTAGAAGGCACAGTATGTTAAGGAAAAGACAGCATGCAATGCAAAATGGTACAGCCATACTTGTGGGTTAGTTCTAAGTAATCCAATATAGGAACCTTGGGATGTTTACTTGTATCTATTTGATAATTTGAGTTAATTATCCCTAATACAGGTGATAGACCAATAGACTTGCATAGACTTGCCTAACCTTCTGCTTCAGCAGTTACAGAGGTAAGAGCAAAAGTTTCTATCATTACTCAGGTGGCAAAAGCAAGACTAGGGAAAATGTAGACCCATTGCTCAACAAGAGAGAACTTGGTTACGCAGACTGAGGGGGCTTACACTAATGTACTAATGAAACAGGGAAACAGGATCTTTTTGTGCTCTTCTACACCAGATACTGAGTCTGTTTACCTATTGGTTCCTCCTGGACAGTCAGAGAGGAACCGTTCCTGCTCATGCCACCTGGGCAAACTGCCCTGCAAACTGCTCGGCCATGCCCTCACTGCTGTGTCACGCCCTTCCTGACATGCCACACCCTCTCTGGCATGCCATGATCCTGTCTGCTCAGGCTTCTCCAGGCTCTGCTTCTGGTCCTCTGCTGATGCTTCTGGCTCTGATGAGGCTCAGGGCTGCTGCTCTGCTGTCTCTGAGCTTGGGCCTCCCTGTTTGGCTCAATCCAATTTTCTCCCCTGGACTTACCCCAGTCACTGCTGCTACCTCTATAGCTTACTAATTTACATGACATTGTGCCTAAGTTATTTGAAATATGATAAATATTACACAAATAAAAGCAGCTTTGTAAGAAAACACAATAAAAACCAACCAACCAAAGAATAAAATCCACAGTAATGAATTGGAACATAATTATCTGGGGACAAAAATGTTCTTAAAATGTGTCAAGCAGATGGAAATATATCACTTCTCTCATTTATAAATATCATATGCTGTAATTAAGAATTATACTTCGTTCTGTCACTAATGAGCATTTGAGGAAAAATAAAACCCAAATGCAATCATGTCCTGGCTTTTGTGATTTGCAAAAAGAGTTGCTTGGGGTGGAAAAAAAAAAGATGACCAACAAGAAGACCAAGGGTTGTAAAATAGTTTATCTTCATATGAAACTATACTTTGACACATGCTACAAATGTAGAAAAAAGTAGATGAAGCATTTCTCCTAAAGGATCCGCAGCTCTGAGTTTCTGTATCTTACTAAACAAAATTTTAACTGACATCTATAGAGAGATACTGCTTTGGTTTGCTTCTGCCTAATGTGTGATTTATTTTCTCTCTAAAAGTCTGTGGTATGTTAAATATAGAAATGAGAGAAAGGAACCAGCTCAAGAATATAAATATGTAAGAATAAAATAAAATATACCATTTGGAATGCTAACAACATTCTGGAGTTAAGGGTAAAACTGTATATGTAATATATATTAACCTTCATATATTGTATATATTGGGAACATATAATATATTTTCCCCTTAAAGCTCCCAGTGCTATTTCCATGTTGTGTTGTAACAAAAATGCAGCTGCATATAATAACAACAAGAAGCAAACCACATCACAAAAATATTTCTTCATGCAATCATACATTACAAAAAAAAAAAAAAAAAAAATTAAAGGCAAGCATCTCTAGCTGAATTACTGTTTCAATGAAAACAGTCTTGACTTGGGGAATTTATTCTTAATAAAATTTATGTCCAATTAGCAAGGACTTCTGATCACTGATTGCAGTACTAGGCAGGGGGGAAAACCTCATGTTACAACAAAATAAATACCTAATTAAATAGCTTTCCTCTCCCTTCCCAACATTCAACTTCAGACAAACACCTATTCTCATTCAGTGTCTCACAGCTTTCCCTGTTTTAACTCCAGGTAACTCTCTTTCTGTTCCATTTTCTCCAATGAGGTGATGGGCAGCATTGGAACTGGGGTGCAGGGTTATGTGCTTTAGTGTTTTCTTGATGTTGCTTTTTGCTCATTAGTGTCCCTGCCTTGGCATGTGCTGCCCACGGGCCTCGGTCCCTCAAAGGTCACCCCCAAAGGTCACTCAGCATTGGTGACCTGTAGACATAGTCCTTGAGGAGTGTCCTTCTTTTGGAATGCATCCTTTCAGTAGTGCTTCTCCAGCTTGCTAGTATTATCAGCAGCAAAAATTCCTGCTATCTAAGGAAAAAAAGACTGTAAGTGCAAGTAGCATGGATCAGAAGGAGCAGATCTAAAATCCAAAACATTTGGTGTTGGGGATCTGATGTTTACTACAGACATGACTGAGTGCCCTTTTGCAGCTGGACTGCATCAGGTGCCCATCTGACTTTATCTCCCACTTCAGTAATATCTGGAAATAAAACAGTCTGTGCACACAATGATGTGAAACAAAGAATGGTAACTGGATACAAATATAAGATTTAATTTAAGAAATTCCCCCTGGTCTAAATAAAATTCTTATGCGGATTATATCCAAGAAGTCCCAAAAGAAAATCAATTACGTATAAGTCACATATGGCAATAATATTTTTTACTACTTGAAACATGTGCATTGCAGAAAGTCTGAGAGTAGTCTTCTTTTATATCACTATGATATACATTTTTTTAATTTTTTTTTTTTTTGGTCCAAAATATATTGTCTCAAAAAAGTCTGACTGACTTTACTCATTCTTATATCCTTCAGAATAGAGTGAAATGTCGTGTTTGGGAAAAGCACATGAAAAACTATAGTAAGATAAACACATTTGGCCTAAAATGTCCTATATGGAACTCCACAAATGAAATTCATCAACTGTAATCCCACTGAATTATAAACAAAAGCCAGCTCCTAATGTAATGTCAGCTGCACAGACTGCTGAGTTGTCAAGGCAGGCAAAAAGAAAGAAAAGAGCAAAAGTGAAATGGTTCCTCAAAATGAAATTTTCAGTATTACTTACTTTGTCTGAAAAACCGAGGCTACTTTCACAAAATGTATGCTAAAATGCATAATTTAAAGGATGTATGCAGTGAAATAACAATCCTGTCCAAAATAGGCTGTCATTATCACACAAAGAGCTGATGTAAAGTACATGCAACAGTTGATTGAAATGCCTTTAAAGTTCTGCAAATGTGATGCTTTTCCTAAAATCTGTTAGTTGGAAAGATTAGTATGGCCTTATGTATTAGGCTGGTTTTGATTGGTATGAATTATATTTTCTCATTGTCTCATTGTGATTACTCAGCAGTAGCCAAATAAAAGTCAGTGCCCTTAAAGAGGGAGTATCTGGGATCTGAAAGGCGATTCAATGTCAGCTAAAATTTAGTTCTTATTTGTCTATAAGTTTCTTCTGGTATTGTTAATTATTGCTGTTTGCTGATGCTGACAAAATACCTCATAGCTATACAAATTTTTCTTTTCTTTTTTTTTTTCTACACAGGCAAGCAGAAAAGAAGTCAAGAGGAAACGATGGTGTTGATACATATATTTTTGTGACAGATCAAAATGTTGATGGCCATGTTGACTAATGTACAAACTGTCACAGTTTATTTATTACACATTAGTAATGTCAAGAAACATTTATTATGAAAAATACTGGTTTTGTACCATTTTGGTTTTCTTTCTCACTACCTCGTCTTATGCCAAAGGCAGGCTTGTTACCTGGTGGCAGTGTAAATTCACACACCCAGGGGAGGTATTTCTATTTCTTATTGTAGTTCTTGCAAAGTACAGAGCTAGGTGGCAACTCAGAAAAGCATAGCTCTCCAATAATCAAAAGTTTATACTAGTTTTACACTTAGACATACAAATGTATAGATTTTCTATCTATCTATATTGTAATCCTCCAACTTGAAAGCAAGAATATAAGCATGTTTTGTCAAAAGCCTTGCTAAAATCAAAATTGTAATATATTCTCTACCTCTGTCACTCCTCAAATCCCATCAAGGCAATTAGGCTGGTCAGGCATTATCTGCCCATTGCAAATTTGTGCTATACCATTGCTCAGAGACTGGATAGGCATCAGTCTGTTGGTGGGAGGTGTTGCGTGATTGCCTTTCAATCTCTTGGTTCTTTCTTTCTTTTCTTTCTTTCTTTCTTTCTTTCTTTCTTTCTTTCTTTCTTTCTTTCTTTCTTTCTTTCTTTCTTTCTTTCTTTCTTTCTTTCTTTCTTTCTTTCTTTCTTTCTTTCTTTCTTTCTTTCTTTCTTTCTTTCTTTCTTCCTTCCTTCCTTCCTTCCTTCCTTCCTTCCTTCCTTCCTTCCTTCCTTCCTTCCTTCCTTCCTTCCTTCCTTCCTTCCTTCCTTCCTTCCTTCCTTCCTTCCTTCCTTCCTTCCTTCCTTCCTTCCTTCCTTCCTTCCTTCCTTCCTTCCTTCCTTCCTTCCTTCCTTCCTTCCTTCCTTCCTTCCTTCCTTCCTTCCTTCCTTCCTTCCTTCCTTCCTTCCTTCCTTCCTTCCTTCCTTCCTTCTTTGTGGAGTTGGGGGTCTGTGGGTGGTGGCTTGAGGATTTCCCTGTCGGGCTGTTGGGTGGTGGTTCCTTCCCCTTGGGCACAGGATCTGGAGCTTTTCCTGAGTGTGTTGTCATCCAGTGGCAGAAGCAGTGGGACACTGAGGCAAGAGTGAACAGAGGAGAGCAGCAGCTTCGAGCTCAAGAGTGGAACGGGAGAGGCAAGAGGGAGCCAGCAGGGCAGCAGGTTGGAGCTGAAGAGGGGGCGAGAGAGGCCCTGGGCAAAGGGCATTGCTGGCATGGCCACAGCACCTTCTCGGTGCTGCAGCTGGATTTGTGCTGGTCGGCCATCCATTATATAGAAGGGCGAGCATGTATAGAAGTTTTGTCATCTTATTTTATGGACAGTGCTTTTTCCTGAAACTCAGTGAATGGTGGAAGTTTTCTTGCAGTCTCTCTACTTCAATGCACACACCAGTTACCATCCTGGTCTTGTCAGGGATGAAACTGCATCAGAGAGCCATCCAAAATCTTCTTGCCTTCTGTATGAAACTTTCAGGTGATTATTATGCACCTTATTTTAATCTAGCTCATAGAATTGACTCTCCAGGAAAATTAGATCTCTGTAGGACTCACAGTGGGAGGGGCATGAAAAATGGGAGTGTAATAAGGGAGCCAATTCCTTGTTAGTATTATTTGAAATGGAATGTATATGCATATAGATGTATATAGGTCTTGATATATTGTATTAAAATCGGATTGAGGTCATCTTGTCTGCACGTCACTTAAGCTTTAAGGCATAACAACTTCTTATACTATTAAATAAAATATTTATAATAAATATATAGACTTAAACAAGAGTATAGAAGAATGCTGAATTCCTCATTTTACCGTCTTTTTATATTTCTTTGTTTTTCAGATTTTACTGTGGTGTTATAATCCCACCGCACAGAGTAAAGAAAAAAAAGATGTCTTCTTCATAGTGTTATTTGCATAGTGCTTCGTATAAAGGGTATTTTTAAACCATAAAATTTCTCAGGAGGACTTTTCTTGAGATCTTGAGATGCTTACAGCATCTCCAGAAAACTGAAAATAATGTTAAACAATTTATATTAAAATCATTAAAGGATGAAAAATGTTTTTAGGTTTGGTTCAGATATGCATAGAAAAAATTGTATTTTTTAAAAAAGTATCTAAATATAATATCTTCTTCATTTATGAATTGAACTGAAAATTAAAAAAAAAAAAACACAAAAAGTTCTCTCATAAAATTTATATTTCCAACAGTAGTTTGAGCACACTTGGAAGTCTGACAGTACTTTCTTTCCCTGTCATATATCAATGTTTCTGTATCATGAACAAATCCAGATAGTGCAGGTTAGTACACATACTGAGGAGGGAGTGGGAATGAGAAAGCAGAGGAGGAAATAAAATTAAAAAAACCTCACACATTAGCAATATTTACTGAGCGAATCAAATTTCACCTTAAGTACTGAAATATCCTTTTAATATGTCTGAATTGCCGGACTTATTTGAAGAGTAAGTAAAGAGCAAAGAAGCAAATACATACTAAACATTCTTAAGGAATTACTCTCTTGGATATAAAAAATAGTCCCAGGTGCTACAGAAATCCTAAAGCTACCTTGAAGTGGTGAAATTAGGTATCTATGGCCATGAGAAAATACACACAATATAGCTTTTTCTTTGTCTTCTCTCTTCTCTTTCCACACTCCATTTCCCATGTGGAAAAAACAGTCTTCACTGGTTGCAATTTTCATAGGAATTCCTTTACACCAAAGTGTAATCAACGTTTTGCCAACAAATCACAGCATTTGAACTGTTTGGGAGATTGCTTTCATAATAATTTTTCACCTTCTAGCTATACTTACTGGAATGTAATGCAGATCCAAGTGCAAATGTTTGTAGAGCATGGACGTGGCTAATGTACTCTTGAGGGTAATAGAATATCTGCAAGCCGGTGTGTGTGAATTGACCTGTCACTAGGAAACACTCTGTAGCCCAGGAAGAGCGTGAAGTGTCCTGTCCTGAGGAGGAAGTAGTGACAGTGACAACCTGTGATGAACTGACTGCAACTCCCATTCCCTGTTCCACTGGAGGGAAAGAACGCGCAGAAAGTCAGGAATAAAATTGAGCCCAGGAAGAAGGGAAAGGTGGGGTGCTTTCAAGATTTGGTTTTATTTCTTATTGTCCTATACTTATTTGATTGGTAGTAATTTATTTCCTCAAATCAGTTCTTGTTTCACTCGTGATTGTAATTAGGAGTGGTCTCTCCCTGTCCTTGTCCCATGCGTCCTTCATTATATTTTCTTTCCACGGTCCGGTTGTGAATGATAGAATGACTTGAGTGGACACCTGGTGTTCAGCCAGGATCAACCCATCACCCTTCTGTCCCCTCCATCCTCCCTCCCTCCCTCCCTTCCTTCCTTCCTTCCTGCAATAATCTAGCATAAGTTTACTTTGAGAAATAAATAAATAAGTAATGAATAAAAACAGGATCTCAAGATGTTAACAAAAATTAACAGATTAAGATTAACAAAACTGTTAACATATTTGAGAAAAGGTATGTTCTTCTGCTTTGGATGACCAGGAAATAGGTTCATATTAATTTTATTTTTTATTTTTTAATTGAAAAGAAATATACTTGTCTGCATAATTGACTTAATAAAATACAATTCTTATAAAGAAATAGAAAGTGAAATAGTCTTGTGCATGTATTTAGTGTGTATTATATTCTGGCTAGACTTTCATACACTTTGTCATCTTTGGTACCGAATCATAACCAATACTATTGAAAAACCTATTATTTTGTGTTCAACGTAATATTACGGAAATAGAATTGGAGATAAATTATTCACAAATATTGACACATTTTTTAATTTTCCCACATCTATATATAGCAGAGAAAAAAACCTATATCTCGCTGATTTCTGTTTAATTTGTAAATTGTACTTTTATATTTCCTATGTATCTTAAAATGCACAAGATTTATGATCCTGAGAATTAGAAAACTAAAAATCTTAAAGTTCAGATTTAGTAAGGAAGTTTCATTGAGCTAACACAGACAGGGATATTCATCTAATAAGATGCAGCTATTTGCACTAAGCAAGTCAATCTCCTTTAAATGACAATGAAGAGAAATAATTTTTAGGATTAAAATTGCATCCATGTTTTATCAAGTTAATTTATTAATTTAAAAATGCTCTCCTTCACTCTTTATAAAGGGAGACTAAATAGCCTATTTCAGCCATAAATATCTACACTGAAGATCTTCAAGAAGGATGATTCCCTAAGAGAATCCTCCCTGCACTGATTAGTTATGAAGTCATTACTCTTAAGATATCTAGTGTACACCAATTAAATCTATATTTTCGAGGTTTGTGATAAAGTCAAAAGATGTATCAAATTTTCAGACCTATTCTGAATGGCACTACATTAATAAAGAGAGAGTTGGTCTGTATCAGTAAGCATGAATATAGATCTACCATCAGATCACTAATATATTTTTTCTTTTTATTTTTATGCAAAAAATCAGAAATCATAAATATGAAGAGATTTGTAAGAGAAGTATAACAGATACTGGAAGCTGAATATCTTATCATAAAAGTAGGGAATGCTTGTCTAGGAAAGCATGTTCAGCATTCCTGTTTGAACTGTCATCAGCTCACTGTGATGTAACCTACCCTTTATATTTGTTGATTTATTATTCTTCTACCTCTTCTCCTCTAAACAACTTGTAAATTGCTATGTTTTCTCTTCCATAATACTGTATTTTTCTGTGCAAAGGTCTATTTTCATCTGGAATGGTCTATTTTCTCAGATATTCATATATTTCTTCAAAAATTCATTCCAAAATATAAAACTTAAGATTGATTAAAATTCATCACCTCAGCCTTTTCCATCAGCAAATTGCTTATATAGTAATTCATGCTCATTTCTGAAACAAGTCAGGTTCCCCAACTGATATAATTTAGAGTTACACTTTGAGGTACATTGATCAACACCATTTGAAGATTTAGTCAATTATTTTTAATGGATGAATGACCAAAATATGCTTACAGCTTCTGAGGGCTTTTAAATGTCAAAACAGGGTGCACAGAACTTGCATTTATTGTGAGTGTATTCCAGTATCATCAGCATCAGTCTTATTATACAAGATGCAAGAAGATTCAATGTAAACAAGCTGAAAATAAAAATAAATTTCTTGACATAGTCAAAGTTCTTTCTCTAGTTTTCCCCTGTCAGCAGTTTTAGAATAGAACATAAATGAATTAATATTAAAAGGTGCTTTTGGAAGATGATTCTGTATGTATGAGTTTTGTATCTAATAAGATTTGACCGGTCTTTAGAAAACTGGGGGTTTTATTTCTTGTTATAATATAATACAATAATAAAATACAACATAAGCATGAGGAACATGTTTTTAGAAGAGCTATGTACATAAAGCATAGGAATTTTTTGTAAAAATCTGAAAAAGTCTAGAAACTTTGATGTCCTCTGTATCATGTTTATCATGCAGTTATGTTCTGTATGAAGTTTGGTATCTGTATGAAATTCTGTACTGTGGGAACTACAGCTCTGCTTCATTAAAATCTCTTAAGCATCATATACTTTTTTAAACATTCATGAATAAATGAACTCTTGGTCTACTAAGTTGAAATTGTGCTAAATAGCACTTTCTTCTCTCCAGTCTTCTTTGCAAAGTACAAAATCCTCACATGGGTTACGTTAGTCTTTTGGGAAAAGGCAAAACTGACAGCACAGCAGGCTTTGCTGATGACCTAATTCAACATCACTTTCAAGGAATTACTTTTTCAGGACCATTGTTAGAGGATTTCTATAAAACTGGTATTCCTTCCAGAATTATCTTTTGAACAAAATGCGAACCGGTGACCTCTCTGGCACTAATATGCATAACATACTGAATTATCTCTGTGAAGATAATTCTCAGCCGTGCATTATATTAAATTTGAATGTGTTCATTCATACTGAATGATCTGCTGAGATTTCTTCTATCTGCAATAACCCAGGAACTTTCATGTGTTTCTGTAACCAATCCTAGGTGACAATAATAGATCTTGAAGAAATAATAACATATATATGACAGCAGAAATGAAGACATATTTCCTTTTCATTATGATAATACAACTGAAGAATAACTGGCTTTTATGCAAAAACATATTAAATTACTTTATAGTGCAGTTTTGGGTGACCATTAGGGATTAGGTAAGGAACAGGGGGAAAAAGAAGTTGTGAAAGAAGATTACCTGTGCATTATTTTATTCTTTGTAGTGTTTCAGGTAGGTAAATACTGAATACTGTCATAAAGAACTAAAAGTTCTAGGCTAGTGCTAGTTAAAGTGAATATTTAATTACAAAGAGGAAGCATAGGAATGAACCAATGTTCAGGTCTTGAACAATGGACAAGTGGACTGGCAATGAAGTGTTTTGTCTTCTAACCTTTTAAATAATTAAAATACGTCTTAATCCTAAGAACAGATATATTTCTTTCTGCTTTATTATTAAATATGCACTAAATAACTTTACAAACCTACTCCCTGGTATAACAATGGTAGAAATATTAATATTTTTCTTACTAAGCATCTAGAGTTAAAAGGATTTCTACATTGTTTGCCAATAATGTGAAGTATAATTCTAACTTGATTTCCAAGCCAATGGAAAATACCAGGAAAAGCATAAAAATTATGGTAAAATATATAACCAAAACCAAAACATACAACCAATTATTCAAAAGTATGACTAATGATTATATAAGGTTATAAGAATATAAGAAAACAAAGATTAGGTACTAATTAGGAAATTATGCAACCGTTCAGAAGAATTACCTTTTTTTATTATATTACTCTTACCTAGAAAGATACAAAATGAAAGTCAACAGAAGCAACCAGAGAAAGTGTTCTGGAAAAAAAGAACTGCATCTTGCAGTTCAATGTCCTTATATTTCAGAGGAATTTAAGAGAACATATGAATTGTCTGCTGTGAGACACATTTGCAACTCTGTCTCCCTACAGCATACTCTCAAGTATGATAATTTCTTTTAGTCTTTTCTCTGATGTCCAGACAAGGTAATTGATTCTCTACAGTCATTTCTCTACAGTCTCTACAACTCAAACTAACAAAAATTGAGTTTTCTTCTAGTATGAAGTTTTTCAGCCTGCCCTGTGAATCTTGTGAATGTTTTGCTAGAATTCTTAAGACAGTTCTGCACCAGAATTCATCCAATTCATGATAAAGTCAGAAGTTTCCTGCATAGCTATTTCAGTACAAGTGAAGTAATATTTTTTGTGGCACATTAATTGAGACATCAGATGGAAGGCAAGGTCAGATTTTTATTTTTATATGAATAACCTAATGCTTGATGCACTTTTATCAATGTCTTTACCTCAGCATATTCCAGTGATAAATTTTACTGATTTTTTCTTTTTTCACATAGCAGATATTGTTAGGTAAGCTTATAAAAATCTATTTAATGAAGTCTAAACTATGCCATTTGAACTTAATTTTTAAGATTAAGAACTCATGTAAAACTTTCAAATTTCACCTTATACTGGAAATCAGCTGTCAGGTTTCAAGCCTTTTACAAAGTTTTATTTAACCTTGGCCTTCTAGCATAATGCAGCTTGAGATGGTAATCCTATACACTACCTTTTGGATACAGCTACTTTCTAAACTGGAAATTACAGACCACGTTAGCAGCTTAGTTGGATCTGATATTCTGCATTATTGGAGAGGATAAAGAAAGTAGGTCACCCGTAATAGTTTACAGTAACAATGCACAAGAAAGAAAGCCTTGATTGTCCGAGTGTCTCTGCAGGAACACTTCATCCTGTTATCTTGCAGGAGGGACAGGTTTGAGTGTTCCCTCTATTGGCTGACAAACAGAACTAACTTATCATCAAAGTCAGCTGTCAGCAACTCTGCTCACTTTAAAAGAGGAGAGCAAGATGGGAAGAAAATAGGAAAGAAAAGGATGATCTAAATAAAAAATATTTTCTTCTGTATTTCAGAGAACAAAGAAGAAACCTTCTGAAGTTTGTCGTATTACTATGCCATATTTTGTGCAATAATTGAAACAATTTTTAAAAATGTTATTATGTTTTATTATTCAAAACATATGACAATATATCTTCAAATTCATACCATACAAAAATGTCACATTTGAAACATGTCATCTATTTAAACTTTGAAGATATTTCTTTTCTAGAATAGATTGGAACATGGAAGAAAGTTGAGAAATAGTGTAACACCATGCTCTTTTATCAGTCTGGCCTGTAATACATGAGAAACTAGTATCAATGTAGCTGACAAACGCAGTTTGCTTTACAAACAGAAGCTTAGTGAAAATTTATCATGCCACTTAGACACAGCCCAAAAGAAAAAGTGTTACAGGACTTCATTGGTCTGGGTCAGTGTCCTGCAGGTTTCTGCCTGGAGGAGAGAATTATTTTCAGGAGTCCCAAAGTGTACAGCTGGTTGGCAGAGAGGTCAGATCATAGTTGTCTTTTTCTTTCTTCATTTCTCTTGCATTCAAGAGTAGGAAGCACAGTATAATAAGGGCATATATGAGTACTCAAGGCTAAATTCAGCTCTTTTAATATGAGCACCTGTAAACATTTTATACAGCCTTGCATATTCTACATGACTCACGGTTGCTTCTCCTTAAATGCAGATCTCTTCAAATCGTAGAGTCATAGAACCATTGAGATTGGAAAATTCCTCCAAGGTCACTGTTCAACCCTTGACCAAACACCACCATGCCACTTTGATACCATAGCACTAATTTTCACTTCCAGTCATTTCTTGAACACTTCCAGGGGTAGTGATTCCACCACTTCCCATGGCAGCCCATTTCAATGCTTAACCACATTTTTAATGAAGAAATTTTTCATGGTGTCCAGCCTCCCCTGATGCATCTTGAGGCCATTTCCTCTGGTCCTGCTGATAGTTTCCTGGGAGAAGAGGCCAACAGAATTTGAACATCTTTGGTCATTCATGTCAAACGACTTTAAGACTCCCATTTTCCCCCACATTCTCTTTCTCTTCTATCTGTCTTTACAAAATGCCATTGATTTATAGATGACTGAATACTTACTGAATTTTTTCATGAATTCTGCCTTAGAATCTAGTCTCGTGATTCTTTAAAAGGAATGTATGTGATCATCTACTCTTACTCATGGGCTGTCTGAGGAAACAAGTATTAGACTCATAGAAACCTGTAGGGTTTTCTGCTGTGTTGTCAAGTAGATATTGCAAAGATGTCTTTATTTCCACAACTTTTGAGGTACATCTAAAATGATAAAAGAAGTCAGGATCAGAAACTTTCCACTCTACTGTTTAGTTTACCATCATAGCTGTTAAATGCAATTAAATCTAAATATTAAGTCAGCCTATTTTCCTCAATCCTTGCTTTTGAATCTCTACAATAATTTTAGAAGTGTGATTGTTCTCATTGCAGAAAGGTTTATTATTATTACTTTCTGGATGAAGGGACAAAATGTCTGTTACTGAAACATATAATGTATTTTTATCATTAAGTGAAAAAGCAGAAAACACTACCAGCACATCCCTTGCTTGGAGAAAAGGATTTGTTCTCATGATCCCCATGTGTCATTCTCAACATTTTCTCCTCAGCTTTCTTAGTTGTGACATCCCTACTGACTTCAGGTGTAATGACAGACTTGAAACAAATTAATTATAGCAAATATTTATAATTTTTAATAATTTTGAATTACTAAACTGATGAAAAATTTGACTGTGCAATTTCAGATTTAGGCAAAAATTGGTTTTGACTTGAAATTTCTTATATATATATATATATATATATATATATTATATATATAGGTATGTATGTGTGTATGTATCACAGGATGCCTTTAGGCTCAGATTAAGATGATGTTGCAACATTCACACTCTGTCACAACAGAATCACATTAAGAAATGCTGGTTTATACCTGAAAGCTATACAGCAAGTGAGGGCGAAGCACAGGAGCTCATAATCCCAGCATTTTAGAGATTCTTGATTTTTGTTCCTTTCGATTCTGGGATTTTGTCTGGGTGACCTGTCTCAGGAGTGGTTGTCTGAGTTGCTTATTTGCTTATTTATCTATTACATATGAATGAAGTGAAGCACAGAAACGTGCTGTCTAAAATAATGTTCTCTAACTTTATAGTATCCTTGGAAGTCTCAGCCAGATTAAAGGCAGCAGTAAACATATTTTTGTATTTTAAAGACAAGTACTCTACCTTTCAGCTCAGACTCTTTTGGGATTGTTTGAAAGCGTATGAGCAAAGACTGTTTATTATGCATTGATCTTACAGTGAATTAAAAGGTGTCAGGTATATAATGGTATATTTTTTTCTCTTCTCCATTTACTCCTTCTTTGTAATGACTTACAGACAAAATCACTGTTTATAGAACATAAAATGAATAATATTTCATGTAGATTTACAATTTAGTCTTTGAGTTGAAACTATTGTTAGTAATACCACAATGTTCAAAACTTCCAAGGAGAAGTAAAACCAGGAAGTAAAGAGTCTTCACAAAACAACCCCCCAAAATAAATGTTGAAATCCCATACTACTGAGACTCCAAGTTATTGTTGTCTATATTGTGATTACTTAATAAATTAGATGGATTTTAGAACTGATAAAATTTAGAAGAGATTATTTAGTAGCAAATTAAACCTTCAGATATTAATGAGAAATTATTTACTATAGAGTGAGTTATATTAAAAAAATCAATTCTAACATCCTCTTTATGGGCTCTGTCTATATTTAAAGTGATTTTTTTATTTTTAACACTTCAAATACAACTAAACAGGACGATAGAGCTAATTCCTGCATTTTTGTTAAGAAATGTGATGTCATGCAGGGTTTTTACACTGAACATGCAAGAGGGCAAAAATATTTTGTTGAATCTTGTGAAATTTATGGCTTTTTATGACCTGAGAAGCTGCTTTTCATCTGTACCACACTTTTTGCCTGTATCAAAGAGACTAAAATCTTTCAAATGATTTTTTATTCAATGCAATTCCACTGCCAAATTCTTATGTATCTGAAAACATGCTTCTGAAAAAAAAATCCTCCTATTGATTTAAGGTGAAGCCAGTTTTAAATACTTACACCTAACATTTTTGGAATTGTTTCTGCTACCCATGTAGAAGGCATAACCTAATCACAATCTTTGTATATATTATCATCATGAAAATTCTTACTAAAGAAGCATCTGTATCAACAAATTTGAATTTCTGTAGTGCTCAGAGACTGTATTTTCTAGTATACAATTGATTTCATAGGACCACACCTCCACACACCTCTTTTCAGTTCAGTACTTTTACCATAATACTTATTCTAATCATATGGTGAAGCTGCCTCACTGTTAAGATTAATATTTTTTGCTTCAGGGATTTTCTATCCTTTGTACTTTTACTTTTTCATTAGTTTCATATTATATATCAGAATTACTTAGGCATATGGTGACCATAACTCTTGGAAATGATGTGATGTTCTCCAGGTGAGGATTATCTCTCTTTGAGATTCGCCTAATTTTCTGTATATTCTGTCACTGTGAGGCTTTTGCATATTCTAAAATATGTCTTAACATTTTTTTTTCCTTCTTTTAAAATTGAGGGGTGGTATGAGCAATATTGTTATAAAACTACTAGTTTTTTACAACCTTTTTTCCTTAGATACTCGGTGATTTGTAGGTAATAACTACCATATCTTTAAAAACACTTTTTGCTTGTACTTAGGACTGAGCAAATTTAGCCTGAAAGCCAAGGCATGATGATACCTGAATTTCTAACTCAAGAGGCTGGACAAATGTAATAAATGCTAAAACCACCTGGAGGTGAACAGAATCAACAACCCACTTCCATGGTCCCCCCAAAAATCCATGAACCACCTCCACCCTAAAACTCCACTGCAATAAAAGTGAAGATCACATTATTTCAAATTCAAAGACTTAATATATCTTTTTTGAACCCCAGAAGAAAGTTCCCTCCTTTAACATACACATATAAAAATTTAAATTGCCTATGTAGGACACACATATATGCTCCTATGTAGGGCAATTTACTGTTAGATACTAAAAGCACTCAGGATATTCCTGCAGAATATGGGCCTCAAACTTTTCTGGATCTGTTTCAGATGTGCTGTTTGTTATCTGTGTTACAAGCTGCAATCATTTATCTTTCAAACTGGATAAATTGGGTAGAGTTGTTTCTACATGCCATACCAACAGCAGATGGGATCCTACAAAGATGGTACTGATTTTTTGATGCCTAAGCAGAATACAAATCTAATGTTTACCACTTTTAGTGCTGGAGGAGGTTTTACAGTCTGAAATGGTCAAAAAGTTGTCTAAAGTTAATCACTAGAAGACATAGGCTCCAGAAAATGCCTGAATCCCCATCTCTTTACACAGCTCTTGCACCTCAATCAGATTAGCAAGGTTGTATCTTCATCTAAGATGAAGAACGCAGAACATTTTTGAATGTCCTTTTTTTTCTTTTTTCAAAAAGACTGATTACAAGATATTACTCCCTATCTTTCCTGTAATAGCCCAGAAACCAGAAACCTTGAGAAAAACTTGACATCAGGATTGTAGAATGTCTAAAACACATCTTAATTAAACATTATAACAAACATCTGTCTGATTAGTGTGTTAATTTTCATGCTAAAAAAAAAATTCATTCTGTGCTTATAAATTTGTTTGTTTCTCTGTTTGACTTTATGTTGGGGGTTTTTGTGATGCTTTGAGAAGTATATGTACGTTTTTACTGACAACTATATCACTATAAAAATATATTACATAAACTTTTTAATTAGAGGAAGGATTGTTGAAAGATACTTTTAAAATCTGATATTCCTGCCTGTGTGAGGCATGTCATTAATTCACGGCTGAATAATACTAATAATACTAATATTTATGACCTGTCTCCCTTAGTGAGAAATAGGAGTACAGAACAATAAAATACTTGTCTGGATGGAATTTTATTTTCTGCTTACCTGTGGTTTTAGAACCATATTTTGAATCACTTTCATAATTTCAGATACTTGAAGAGACATCCATGTCACCTAACATTAGCTATTGTACAGGTATTTGATCTGATCTGTTTGGCCTGACTTCTTTTATGATTAATAGAAAAAGAAGGGACTTCTTAAACTTAATTCATACAAATTATTTTACAGATCTGTTCTGAGATGAATCACTCGTCTGTGCACACTTACATATATGCCACCCTTGTTTACTCATGTTGTGTGTTCTCCTAAGTATTTACTATTTTTTTACATGCCAGCAGATTGATGGTGTTAGCTATTTGCAGCACTTTGCAGACAAGATAAAACACAAAACAGATTTCCTTATCCCCCCTCACAGGGGTTTTAAAAGCATGTCCAGCAGTCCTGGCATCATCTGGTCTAACTCTTTCTACTGCTGAAATGATAGGTATCTGATAGGTGCCTATGGCAGCATTGGTGATGTTAGAAAAAAAAATAATAGTATGGGACTTTTTCTGGTAAATTAAATTTCATGCTTTAAAATACGTTGTTGCCACTGGAATTGTTTCGCTGAAGTGCAAACAAGTTAAGCAGCTTCCTCTATGAATTCAAGCAGCCTTACAGCTGTCACTGTGATCACGAAGTTGACTGCTGCTTGGGCCTTTTACTTCCTGCAATTAGTCTTAACCTATCACCCAGTTTATAGGGGAAAAATGAGCATAGGCAGTATATGATCAGGGAACTAAATAGATACAATATTTCTTGGTCCCAGAGGATGGGATGTTAGAGTTCTTGAGCAGTCAATTGATGGGAAAATAAATTAAATTTTAGAAACAGCAGAAGTCTTCAGCTGCTGTCTACTGTCACCTAGGACTACCAAGACTTAAATATAGATAGAGCTCTCAACTGCTGGTCATTCCACTGAAGATCTGTCTTCTCATTTTCATTTTTAATGTAAGATCTTTTGTGGTTAGAGGCATATAAAAACATTGAAATTTATGATCAGCAAATTACCTTTTATTTTCATTAATGACATTTGCTCCCTGGGATTAAGAAACACATTTGATGTATGGGCTGCTGTAAATAAGCCGTTGGGATATTCTTCAATATCTACAAGCTAGCATGCAGCTACTGAGTTTGTGTCTTCTTCCTATTTTTTGGACATAGTAATGTGATACTTCAGTCAATTACTATTTCAGACTATGTGAGAATTTCCATGGCAAAAATGGCAACTCCAGTGTGGAAAAATGGTTTCTTCTGCAAGCAATTGTATTGATTTCTGGTGATAGTGGAATACCCAAATGGACCTGGAGATCACTCAAAAGATTTGTTTAAAAATAAGAGGTAGTATCAAGACATATCTTACTTGGTGAAAGACTGTGTATAGCAATATTCAAGATAATGGCAAAATCTGATTTTATTTGTAGAGGCTGTATTTGTCTAACAATAACAATTTGTTCCTTCTTTTCTGTACCAGTACTGCTAATGCTTCCTTTATCGTGTCTACTGTTTATTACATTTCTAGAGAGGAATTTATATTTGTTGATTATTGATTATAAAATCTGCTGGGGTTTTGTATTGCCAGAAGCTTACCTAGTCCATTTCCTGGACTTTGATTACTGATTGAAGTACCCCTATTTTTCCTCTGCTTCTGCAGTCCCTTGTAAATACAAACAAAAGCTCTTTTATGTGAAAAATATTTCTGTATAGTGTTACTGTGAGTTCACTCTGTTATTCTACTCCTTCCCTAGGCATTTGCTGCTGGCTGCTGCCAGAGGTAGACCTTGGTGGAAATTGATCTGTTCTTATTTGTGGACCAGATTCCTGAAATGTCACTTCTACAGGAAGATGTTCCTTCAGGGTATAAGAAAGGGGCAAACACCAGTTCCGTCATCTTTTCACCCCCCACATTATGACTAGTAATAGCCTCTGAGAGGAATCAATATCTAAAACAATGAGCAATCATTCACAGAATTATTCTCAATGTTTCTGACCTAGTTTTTAAATATCCTGTTCCTTTTAAAAGAAACACAGAGCCTACCAGATGGCAAAATAAAATAAAAAACACTGACAACAATAAATCCAGCACAAACTAATTATATGTGCATCAATTTTAAAATCAGGTCATCTACCAAAATGCAAAGACATGCTCAGCAGCTTGTATCAGCATTTACAAATTCTTGGCACTGCTACAGGAAAACTAAAGCTGAAAAAAAACTAAACACAGAAAGCAGCAAAAAAAAAGAGCACAAAACTTAATGAAAACAGCAATATGGTGAGAAATTACAGTTAAAACTGAGCGCAGATTTCAGTCCCTTCTGCAAGTAGAAAGAGGTGAGATGTAGTGTGGACTTCAAGAGAAGGCAGCATGAAGGACCAGCCATAAGCAAGCCAGCATCGTTTGTCTGAAGCATTCTGACTGTTGCAACAGCAGAGTTCTGATTGGAAGAGAGGGTCCCGTGGAGGTGAGGCAATGCTGTTCTGAGCTAAATTCCTTTTTACTTGCTAGGGTCTCAAGTTTGCCTTGAGACTCATACTCAGTGCACCTGCATCAAGGGAAGTATTGAGTCCCAGGTACCTCACTAAAAGGGGCTTCAGGAGTACCACAGACTCCCAGTTTTCCCCAGCTCGTTTCCTGGAGGGCTCTAAAGGGCTAACTCTGCATGTATGAACAATATAGCTTAAATGGTGCAAAAAATCTATTTTGCATAAAAGACGTATACCAGGTAAACAAGGTAAACTGTAAACTGGTTGGTCCCTCTTTCTCTCTCTCTCTTTTTCTTTCATTGACTCCAGATCCAGACTATCCATGGCAGCAAGAAGGACATGGGATCTAAGGAATGGTCTTTTCCCTCCTCTTTCTCTCCTTTTCTTTTTCTTGTTTATTTTCTTCTCTCTTGTTTTATCCCAGCAAGTGTGGCAGTCATATTCTACTCCTTACTTCATATCTGAAGTTTGTTCTGAGATCTGAGAGCTTGGTAAAGTTTATTATAGAAGTTTAGAGCTTGTTAGCCAGCACTTTTGAAGCTAAATAGAAAGCTAATTGCTGGAGTTAAGATGATTTCAAAATAAAGCTAGGAGTTCCGTCACATGGTTTGATGTTTTTGTTCAGCCTGTCAATTATTCATAAGGAACATCACACCTGCTTCTGGGTTGTGACAGAGAGTGATTGCTAACTTGTGGTGTAAGATAATCTGCATTTATCATAGTTAGATACTGACACAGAGTCATAAAAATTCAGAGCCATACAACAGCTCATGCTGAATGGGACTTTAAAGATTGTGTAATTCTAATGATCCTGCCACAGGCAGGGACACCTCCCACAAGACCACCCTGCTCAGATGTCCTTCCAACCTGGCCTTGAACACTTCCAGGGATGGTAAATCCACAGCAACTCTGGGCACCCGGTTGCTCTGTCTCTACCCTCTCTCAGTTTAAACCGTTACCTCTTGTTCTCACTGTATGCACTTGAAAAAAGTCCTTATCCATCTTTCTTGTAGGACTTGGAAGGCTGCAATAAGTCTCCTCAGAGTCTTCTCCCGGCTGAATAAGCCTAACTCTGTCTTCATAGCAGAAGTGTTCTGGCCCTCTGATCATCCTTTTGTACCTCCTGTGGATTTACTCCAACAGGTACGTGTTCTGTTGGGAATCCAAGACCTGTATGCAGCACTCCAGGAGGGGCTCACAAAATGAAGCAGAGGGGCAGAAACATGTCCCTTGCCCTCATGGCCGCCCTTCTTTTGATGCATTTCAGGGTGCAATTGGCTTTCTGGGCTGAAAATGCACATTGCCAGGTCATACTGGGCTTCTTGTCAAATGCCACCTGTTTCTCCTCAGGGCTATTCTCAGTCCATACTCTGATCATACTGTGTTTGTGCTTGGGATTGCCGCGACCCATGTGCAGCATCCTGTACACTTGCCATATTGAATTTCATGAGGTTTGCACAGCCCCACCTCTCACACCTGTCAAGGTCTCTCTGAATGGAAAATGTGAGCTAGAAAAATCTCACATTAACAAGAAATCCTTTAAAAAGGCATCTAAAAGCTGATCTTCAATCAAGATGTTTAAAAACATCAAGGTGACTGGAAGAAGTCAAATCATAGTGAACATCCTGAAAGCATCTTCTGCTTTTTGGCACTAACAGCTGACACAAGAAAAATGGGTAGAATAACAAGCTTGGACAAAGGGAGTTGTGACTAACTTAGTAAATATTATATTGTCCATGCAAAAGGCCACAGTCCGTGATAACTCTGTGAGACCTCTGGATTAAGCCTGGTTATGTGTTCTGTGGCTGGTCCTACTTTGGTCTTGGTTGGAACTTTGTTTCAGCTCATTTGGGTGCAGCACCAATTGGCTAAACCTATGACTCTCACTGAACTGTAGTACAACTTTGTTTTGTGAAGTCCTATTTAGCAATGTTTTTAACACAGTGAAATATTAGTACAACTAACATATAAAAGCCACTTACTATGTGTAAAATAAATGCTCTGCAGCCCTAAAATTAAAATGCAATTAATTTACAGAAATGTAAATTTGTGATGACAGCAAATGCTTTGAAGTTGTAAGCATGATACCGGAGGTTCCAGAACTATAAACAAACCACCATTGATTTCTTATAAAAGAAATGTAACCTTGGAAGCTCGACTAAGCTCTTTTTTTTTCATCAGTAACAGTGAACAAGTATCCAAAGAACAAGTATTCAAAGTAAATGAACCACAACATGTATAGTATATAAAGATACAATGAGGAATCATGGAGCAATGGAGAAATATCAAGGTATAGACAGTGGTACAAAAGGCACGGAAATAACCCCATTATTAGAGAATCTATGGACAAGAAGCACTTCCCCATAGTACCATATTATCATGGGAAAGGGCTCATAAAGCTGACATGTCATTGTAACACACCCTCACATCCCCTGAAGGCATCAGGTTTAGGAATCACACAGGCAGTGGGTGAGCATAACAACAACAGAAGGAAGAAGCACAAAATGTAAGCACCAAAATTCTAATCAAATCATTCATCAGAGAGGGTTTTTTGTCTGGCTTTGTCTGATTTTGGATTTGCAGCTTGGTTTATTTTTTCAATTTTATTTGCTTTCCTCTAATAACTAGATCTGGATTAAAGATAATTATACAGCTGAGATTAAAATTAGATTGATCATTAAGTCTTGGCTTTAAGTATAAGGTATATTTCTTTTGCCCTCATAAATTGCATAACTCGCAGCACAATAAATTGGTGGAGAATGCATGCAGGCAAATATATAATTCAAATGCAGTAAGTCAAAACCAAAACCACAATAGGATCAGATGGGAAATCTCAAAATTACCCAGGCTTTCTTGATTATATTATACTACAAACCTAAACTTTTGAAAATGTTCTTTCAATAGTGGAGACTGATGACAGTAATTCTGACAAACATATTAAAGCATTTACACAATGTGGAGAGGCTTTAGTGAGGGAAAAGCCAATCTAGAACATCTCTTATAGAAGAGAGAATTGAAAGAGGTCAGCTTCATCATTATTAATGATTGAAGATAGTGAAAAAATGTGTAAAAGAAAGGGGGAGAATGTTTGGAATGATGAACTTTGCCTTCATAAGTAGCCATTACATGCGATGGAGCCCTGCTTTCTTGGACATGGTTAAACACTTGCGTGGGAAGTTGAGAAATAATTCCTTATTTTACATTGCTTGTACACATATCTTTTTCTTTACTTATTAAACTGTCTTTCTCTGAATGCACGAGTTTTCCAATGACACATACATCCCATTCATCACCACAGGGAGATGAAAAATATGTATTAAACTGCAGTGAAATCCACGTGGATCATGAGACAAGATTCAACTTCTAAGAACATCATTAGCACACATTAGCCATGAACAGTTCACCTTAAAGACCCGCAGTAAAAAAAAGAAACAGACCTCTCAAATGTTAATTACACCTCTTTTCATTGAGACTGCCTTTTGTTATCCTTCTCAATAACACTATGTACTGTGAGAAAAACTAGAATTGTGTCAAACTTCAAGAAAATAAATGCATCATAAGGGCACAAATCCTTCATGAGAACTAAAGCTCTTTTATCTACTGGCACATTTTCTTCATGCTTTTCTCGAAGAGTTAAAAGCATTGTAGTATTATGTTCAGAAGGAAGTTTGAAAGAAATGTAGATGTTATTTAAGTAGAAAGAGTCAATAGACTCCTCCTCTCTTGATAAATACATAATATAAATAAATAAATCTTTTGTATGGTGCACCTGGTCTTGTGAGCTATTTGCCATTGAGGAATTCAAATCATTTTTGTTAGGCAAATATTTACAGAGTTTGAATAGCATTAGCCCCAGCTGACCTCACAGAAAGAGTACATTATATTTACTGAGATTGTATTTGCTAATTTACCCCTTTTCAATTGTGACTAAGGCTTGCAGGAACATTTATGTTTAAGTGTTAAAAGCAGAGAATGGAATCTAAAGTCCATCTCCAAGTTCTTTACTTCTATTGATCAGGTGTTTCGAAATGTATGCTCACTGAAGAACCACTGAGATCGTGAATAAAACACACCACTTTTATCTAAACCAGAAAATGCAGACTAGAGCTAACTGACACGCAATAGCTCAGGTCAATCTAATTCCCTCTCTTAATTTCCTAACACAGGATCGCCTTATCCAAATCAACTGCTGAGAAGAATCCTTGGCCCATGTTTTATTCCTGACACCACAGTGTTGTCAGAGAAAGTGTACACAAGGAAGAAATATACAAATGAGTATGTTAAATTTAAGGAGTGTGGAAGATTTATTTTATGCTTATGCTCAAGCCTAATTTACCAACTCTTGCTTTTCAACTTAGACAGGTTGGGAATCTGGAATTGATTCTAGAAATTGAATTGAAATTGAATTGAACTGAATTGAATTGAAAACTTTTGCTTTTATTTAACTGCATTCCAGTCTGTCTCATACCATTTGAGATGCCTAGGGATACAGTGGCTGTCATCCCAGTGCCACACTGGAGTCTCCAATAGGCTCTATGCCAGATCTGCAACAACCATATCTGTTAGATGTCTCAACTACCTCCATGCTTAGGTAGATGAATCGAGACTCTGATCTCTGCTGACTATGCTGGAAATTTAAATATGTAACTTATGTGCAGACTTGAGCATAGAGGTGTTTACAGAGTCTAAACACAAACTCCACTACGACTGTAGTTTTGATTTCTTTTCAGAAAAATCTTTAAAATACCTATCTCCTATGAACCTTCTCCTCCTATCATATACTAAACTTAATATTGTTGTAGTCTGTCAGTCATTTAGAATGTACAGTGTTGACAGAATTGCTTTTTTGTGTGCATTGTAATACAGAGTTTAATGACCTGTTTATACGCCTCATTTTCTATCTAGTTGGAGTTTATACTGTATTTTACTGATCAGCTATGACTGTAGATTGTTATTCTGCTCATTGTTCAATTTATTCAGCTCACATTGTGTGAACACCACTGTGAACAGAGAGTTATAGACTAATGCACCACAAAGACAGTTTTTACAGGCATCAAGTAGTTTATATTCACAACAGTGTTTTAAGAAAATTAATGCCATCCCATTTCTACAAAGGAAGAACTGATGGACCAATATTTAAGGTCAAGCTCTCTGCCAGTTTTGAATAGCCAAATAAAATTACATGCTTTGGTGGTGTACAGAGCACACAGCAATATGTATTGACTCTGTGTAGCACCTCATTCCTTCAAATCTTAAATTCCATTGATTTTTCAGTTACAGCTATAAGTGTTCAGCAATTATGTAGCTTATACTAATGAGGCAACAAATGGATCCAGGAAATGAGAAACACCGTGATTAACAGGTCCTCAAATCACTTAGATAAGTTAGTATATATCAAATAGTAAGTAGAGCTCAAGCACGAAGAACCCAACCATAGAGGTGGAATTTAGCTACTAAAATTTTCATCACACCTCAGGACATCCAGTGTACAAACTTTTGCAATTTTGAGAACCTAATAATAATAGGGAACTCAAAGGAGAGACTAACAGTCTCAGAATTTCCTAAGGGTAAACACTTTGTTTACTCATGGGAAAATTAGAATTGTAATATCTTGTTTAATTAGGTTTTTTTGTTGCTGTTACTGTTGTTGTTTTGCTTTTCAAAATAGATTATTTTCTGAGGTATGTAAACCTCGAATCTAAGTCCTTTTTCTGGGCCCACAGTTCTTACTTTTTTGAACAGTGCCCTAGTTATCCAGTCTAAGATTTTGGATAGAATTTGGAGGTACCTCCTGAAATACAGCAGTAGAGACATTCCCCCACAACAGGGAGTTTCTGAAAGTGCACGAGTTTCTCTCCATTGACATTTTACCTGCCCATCACCTCATGCAGATTTCACAACTCTACATTTATATTAAAAATCCCCTATTTTCTATCTCATGTGCCATTCTTTCTATGGTGCAAATATGCAAAGAGAAGTTGAATATAAAATTAAATAACTAATATGATTATGATAGCTCTGATTACATTAAATAAAGAGCAGAAATGCAATGATTATATAGAAATAAAAATGCCAGTGAAAACTTCTAAAACTATTTTACCAGTTGGACATGTGGTATAAAGTGAACTGTGAAAGAGGAGGGCAAGGCCCATTCTTTCATATAGTTCTGAAGAATCAGCAAATCAAGAATAGGCATAATTTATTTGTTGTCTTTAGAGACTGAGGTATGAGGTGTTCCTTAAATACATAAATATTGATTAATTATAAATTGATTAGAAATTGGATATTCCTTTGTACATAGCTTCACCAGGGCTGCTATATAGCAAGCCTCCATTTCGGCCACTGATAGATAATTACTAATTGAATAGAGGTGACTGAGTATGACTAAACACTGGGATTTAAGTTCCAGAAGTGACACATACCTTTGTCATTAATATGACACTGATTTGGCGTATTTGAGAAATAAATTTGTCTTTCTTTCACTTGACGGATAAAGAATAATAAGGGTTGATTTTCAAAATGCTGGGGGCTGATTTGCTTCCCTGTGGGATTAATATGAGCTCCCTTGTAACAAGGAGGTAAACAAAAACGTACTTATTCATGCAGATTGCAGAGAAGTGCTTTAAAATTAATTTTGTTAATGTTCATTATGGTTTATATTTCTTATAATTTATTTTAAACAGTGAAAAGAAGAGGCTATTTAACCTACAGGTAATATAAATAAATATAGACAGGTTTGACACTAAAGTAAGCAATGCCCATCAGTTAATTGGGGTTTTTGGAATCATCAGGAACTTTTATACATTGAAGTCTTATGACAACTTATGGAGACTAAAAACAGGAGGTTATAAAATATTGCCAAAAAGTGTGATCATTTTATTTATATTCCTAAGGCCTTAAAAGACAGTGTTATCATTTACACTTCGGGTAGACACTGAGATTTGTCTGCACATTACATATCTATTAATTTTTAAACAGAAAATAAAATTTCTTTATAATGAGAAAGTGAGCATTGAAAAAACCTTTCTTTAGGCAAAGGAACTTTGCATTGTGCCTTAACAGCATAATTTGTGTAATCCTTTGCCAGCACAGTTAATCAGAGTGTAGAGTCCTTCAAAAATTATTTTAATATCTCCCTAAATAGAGGTAGTGCTTTCTTTCTCATCACATGACTGCATTCAGAAATCAATTTCTCAATGTTTGTATTTCATCAGAGAATGAAAAACCAAATAAATGAATCATATTGCCAGCTGTAAGCTGTAGCTGTATACATATGCATTTTTTCAAACTTCCTCTTTCCTCAGGTCCTAAGTGAGCCTTTTTCTATGGCTTCTAAACTCTGATCTCTTAAACTGGGTGCTAGCATTAACAAATTATATCAATATAAGGACAGTATAGAGCAAATTAATACAGGTTAGATCTTTTTGTTATTATAGTTAAATTTTAAATACAAATGTATTACATTAAAATTAAAACAACTGTGGCATTATTCTGGTAATTATTATTTCTTTAAATTTTTTTTCAGAATACATATAAATATTTACTTTCAGAATTTCTTTCCACTCTGCGCTATATGTAAGAAATTTCTTGGTGTACTGAACATATTAGGATTCAAATATGTTCACTGCATAAGACTATTATCGAATTGCACACATACAGACTTAAATTTAGTATCTTTGACAGATTGTGTAAATGAGTATAAATAATTATTTTTTGGTTCTTCAAATGTGTGTTATAAGTAACATTAATGAAACACCTCATGGACTTGATTCAGACTTATTTCAGAGATACTAGTTGAAGAGTTTGCCCATTCAGAGAAAGAAGAGAAGAAAGGAGTGGCAGCATGAAATTTTTTGACTGGCAAGGTGAATGTCATATACACTTTACACTTAGGAAGAAGTGTGTTTTTTATCAAGGATTACTAATAGTTTATTTTAAATGTTTGAAAATTGTTCAGTTGAGTTGCACTGAGAGTTTGCATATCTCTGTTTAGCTTCGTTAAAGTTTTGGGAATTGTAAAATGAAATATAGGCATGTAGAGCAAAACAGAGAATAAAAACACAATGAAAAATTTTTAAAAATACAGGACAGGTTTTTCTTCCTGCAACTCATGAGAGCATGACATTATTTGCAATAGAATGAACAGATCCTATGGCTCAGGAAAGCAGAAACTTTTTGTTACAGCTGACCTAAATTTCACTACAGATACTCTGATGGAGAGAGAAAGGATATGTTAGAGTCACATTGATATGTCAATTGGACAAAAGACACATAAGGTGCTGCAAGTGCTAAGCTGAATTTTGAACAACCTAATAATAAAGGTTTCATGAAATATTAATTTTCTCAACTTCTCAGCAAAAAAAAAGGATAAGCAAATTATTAGTAAAATTTTTTGGGGGTTTTACATTTAGGTAGATCAACTACTACAGGAATCCCATTGCACTGCAAGTTTATTTGTCTTGTAATTGTGTCATTTCTAATATATTTAAAATAATTATAGCTGGGAGCAGTGTCTCAAAAATAAAACTGAAGACTGGTATGATAATGTGCATAAGTTAATTAATTTATCTTGATTTCTATTGACTTTGAGACTGTTATGAAATATATACTTCCACTTCTCAAGAGTGATCCAAATGAAAAAATGGCTTATCATTTTTATTCAAAGATATGGCAGAGTAGTCAGCAAGCATTTTGGTTTGTTTACCACTGACTTACCATCTTTTTTCTTTTCTTTTTTTTTTTTTTTCTTTTATTTATTATGTTTTCCCCCAGAGATTTAGGTGACTTTTCATATGTTTGATTCACATGCTGTCTTTGACAAATTTCAAGGCATTTCACATCTCAGATGGACAGTGTGGATAAGCTAGGAGAGTCTTCTCATTGCTTTTGGAATGAGATTCTCTGAAGAAAAAATGAGATGAAGGAAGGATCAAGTCGGTAGATAAGCTCTATGTTCCTATTCTCAGCTCAAAACCTAAAGGAGGATTTCATTTGCCTGAAACAAAATTCCTTCTGAAAGGTGCTACAGGCAGTCCTGCATCTCCCATTACTAAGGATATACTTAAATAGAACTATTTACCCTACAGTATTTGAACAGAAGTTTCTTGCCCTTTGGGTTTTGTGTCACTTTCTTTAATTCATGTTGCTGCATGTCTTCAAGATTATGCCCATTGTTAAAGTACAATTCTGTGGTTTACTTTTGGGATTGATTGGAGTTTTTTTCTGGGGGGATTGTTGGGGCTTTTTTCAAAAATGTGCAAGCTTAGGAAAAGTAGTAGCTCTGTGAAGGAAATACAAGTAATTAAACTAGCTGTGCCACATAACATAATATGAGTCCCTGTAATAATTGGCAAAGTGGTCTTTCAACTACAAAAGGAATCTAAAATATAAGCTAGCCTAGAATTTTTTTTTTATTGCTACTTCTATTATGCTGATTCAAACCTGTATTATATCAGTCAAATACAGCATTGATTGAACAGGTAGAATAATAAAATACTAAGACTATATCACCCTACAATATGTAATTTGTGCCATTTAGGATATATATCTCAGAAAATAATACTGTGTGACTAATTTGCCTTGTTCTACATACATTAAATCTCATAGCACTAGATTTCATTTAAACATTAAAACTCTAGTATTTTCCTTGAATTAATTTCCTTGAAATGATTAATCACTGTTTACATCTTGCATATAAAGAAGAAATTGAGTCATCAGGAATAAGAGAGTGAATTTTTTTTCATAGATTCTTAGCTATTAAAACTCTACTACCATAATCATGATATATTATGCTATTTTTCAAAGCAAGAAAGCGCTAGCAAATTCAGAATTTAAAATATGCAGCTGAAAAATTAGAAAATAGAAAATAACTCACCATTAGAATTATGAAAAAAATCTAAAATCTTTGAAGTCAATAAAAACAAATCAAAACATTTCAGAAACAATAACAAGGCAAACCTAATAGAATTATCTTTTTTTTTTTAAGAAAATCTGAGCTGTGTATTCTGTATGTCCAAATAAAATGCAAATTATTGTGATGACACTGAAAAGATACAGCTAGCCATTCTTTCTCTTTCTTTCTCTCACTTCCTATACTCAGCAACAATGAAAGCAGCTTCCACTCTGAAGTGATGCTGAAAAAGAAAGGAGCAGGTGCAGAGTACCCATGTCTGATCACATAGCATTTTTTTCTCTCCAAGGTAGAACTGTGAGCAAGAGCAGTCAGCTTGCCATATGGCCTTGTGTCCCAGGAGAGCAGGAGAGAATTTAGGTCCTAATTCACTGGCCTCTGAAATTACTGGTAGACATTTCACTGATCTCAATAGGTGTGGGACTGAATCTTTAATTATGGTCCATCAGTCAGAGAGGAAATTTAAACAGGCAGGATTTTTGTCTTGGCTAATGGCTAAAACATCTTCTCAGCTATATAAAAACCTAGACATCCGCTTTCAAACTATTTTTCAATGTTCTATGCCCTACCTCATATTACCTCTTCAGACACACAATTAAAAGCCTCAGTTAAAGGGTTATAGGTCTTATTTTGGATGGCAGTATAACACTGGTCATAAAATTATATTGACATAAACTCTAGCTGAAGATGCATGGCTGAAATAGAGTAATAGGTAAAATCATCATTGAGTAGGAATATGCTCATAGTCACATATCAATCTTTAGAAGTGTAAACAGCTCAGGTTTCACTTTCTTTTGGATCTACTTTTCTGTATATAATTTACATAATAGACATTAATAATTTTAGTTAATTTTCATTATTATATTTATACAATAGTTATTTGTATATTATGTATTACTATAACAATTATAAATATGCAATAATGATCTTAATTTACGTGCTGGAATGAAGATATCCAGGCACACTCACATTTAATATGTGGTTAATTTAGGTTTAGGGAAACCAATTCTTCCAAATCTATTGAATTCTTATCCTAGATATATCTCCTTTGAAGAAATGTGTACATACCCTGGTGAGCACAAAAGGCAGACAAACACAAGTGCATCAGTAATCTACTTTAAGAACTCCACTCTTACAACATTTCATATATTATTTAAATAAATTATTTAGAAATAAACTATTAGTTATCTTTGATAAAAATATATTTCTGCCTGTGTGTGTACAACGTTCACCTTGCTGGACAAGAAATTCCATGCTGGAATGCCTGATTCAGCCTCACTAGAAAGAAGAGACACAAGTAACCCACAGCTCTGTGAAATTCAGCTGCACAGGCTTTGCCCAGACTCATAACCTTCCTTTTGTCTGTAAGATACCTGTAAGGCTGGGCTGACACTGCCTCCTGCCAACATGACTCTGCACATAGGAAAAATAGCACATATTGCACGTACTGTGTGTGCCTCCGCTTCTGGCCATCAAATCTTTTATTTTGTCAACTGTTTTAATAGATCCTGTCCCTCAGGGAATCTCTATCCTGCTGAAACAGTCAGGCCATTTTCTTTCTAAGCTGAAAATATGTCACATCTGTCTCAAATACTAAGAGGGATGGCATTTAATCTTGTTACAGTCTCTTGATGAGGATAACCTTCTCAGAAGGATGAAATGGCAAATGAAGAGGAAATGACATAGATCTCTTCTCTTTGCACTTGTATCTTTTAGTGAATTAATCAATCTTTTGAAATTTTTTTTTTCTGTGTAGATGGAATTGCGAAAGCATTCTTTATGTCAGTCTATAAATAATAGAAAAACCACTAGCACATTTTTCCTGAATTTGTGCCAGTGCTTTCCCTTTGCACTGAATGTATGTTACTCACTTTTAGCATTGACATCTTTTTCACTCTGTGCAGGTTTCAGTAGCTGTTGTTCTCATGAAACCTTCGTTTTACAATGTATTTTTTCAGTGATCTGATAAATCTCATCACTTGCATTTATTTTACTTTTATCTGACATATTTTGCTATGTTTCCCATAGGGTGCAGTGGCATTTGGCCAGTATCAGCTCGTCATGAACAGTTGTTCAAGCACAAATATTTTAAATTTTCAAATTAAAATAAAATTATTTTCCCAATGAAAATATTGTATAAGATATAGAATAAAACACTTCAATTTTATGAACTTGTGTTTTTTTAAAAATTAATGTAGGATCATATGTGTCTTTTGAAGTTAGCAAAACTTATCTTAAAAGGACCTTTTTCCCACTAAAAGTAAATTTGAAATTTACTTAAATGTTTTTAAAATAATACATAATTCTTTTCTTTTGAATTAACAGAACTTATACAAACTAATGATGAATATATATTCTATCTTTTCTTAAAGTCAATATCTAATTTAGACATCAGTTAATATTCAGTTGTAGTGGGTTGACCCTGGCAGGATGCCAGCACTCACCAACACTGCTCTATCACTCCCCTCTGTAAGTGAATGAGAGAGAGAAACTATAGTGAAGGATTAATGGGTTGAGGTAAGAACATGGTCAAAACAGACTCAGCTTTGGGATATTAATCTAATTTATTACTAACAAAATCAAATCAGGATAATGAGAAGTAAAATAAGTCTTAAAAAATCACCTTCTTCCCTCTCCTCCCTCCTTCCCAAGCTCTACCTCCTCTCCCTAAGTGGTGCAGGGAGACAGTGAGTGGGGTTTATGGTCTGTTCATCACACATTTCTGCCTCTGCTCAGGGAGAGAAGTCCTTCCCCTGTCCCACTGTGGGGACACAGTTCATGTACTTCTCCAACATGAGTCCGTCCCATGGGCAACAGTTCTCCATGAACTGCTCCAGTGTGGATCACTCTTCTCTGGGGTGCAGTCCTTCAGGCACAGCTTGTTCCAGTGTGGGTCTCCCACAGGGTCACAAGTCTTACGAATAAACCTGTACCAGGGCTCCTCTCTCCACGGGATTGCACGGTCCTTGCCAGGAATCTGCCTCAGCACAGCTTTCCTATAATTCACAGCTTCCTCTCAGGCATCTTTCTGCTCCATGAACCTCCTCCACAGGCTGAAGAGGATCTCTGTATCCCCATGGAACTTCATGGGCTGCAGGGGCACAATTGCTTTACCATTATCTTAACCATGGAATGCAGGGGTATCTCAGCTCTGGTGCCTGGATCACCTCCTGCCCCTCCTCCACTGACCTTGGTGTCTGTAGCATGGTTCCTCTCACACATTCTCACTCTGCTGTTCTCTGACCACTATTGCATATGTCACATAGCGCTTTTTTTCCTTCTTAAATATATTATACAGAAGTGCTGCTGTCATTCCTGATTGTCTCAGGCTTGGCCAACAGCAGGTCTGTCCTGGAGCCAAGTGGAGCAGACATGGGGAACAAGCTTCTAGCAGCTTCCCACAGAAACCACCCTGTAGCCCAGCTCTGCCATTACCAAAACCACACAAATCTCTTATGTCAGAATATCTTGGATATTAACAGCATAGCTGATTTTAAAAATTCAGATTTGTGTAGGTTGAATAACAGTTGCTTAGGGTGCAATAATGCATAATCTGAAATATCCTCGTGCAAATGTCTCAAAGCTTTGCGAGGCACAGACAAAATGTTAAGAATATGATAAAAGATCATGATTAATTATAGGATTTTTCTTTATTCTCTCACAGATATATTTTAATCACTGGGAAGATCTCTGCTTCGGAAATTAGAAGATAGAACACCATTCATAAGATAGCTCTTAAAATTTTAGAAATCATTCTGTTGAAGTTTCTGTTTCTCTATTAATAAAGGGAAGCCAGAGAACAACATTTCCTAGACCTTTATCAGAGGCAATCCTGGCTGAAAAGGTAAGATTACACTAGATTATATATTCTGATTGATTAGCAGTAGATAAAGTCACAAACCTGGTATACAGGATGCCCTGTATGCCACAAAGATTAGGGTATATATATTTATATTTGTTGTCTTCATTTAAACAGGGTGGTTTGTGATTTCGTTTGGTGTATCTGAGTGTCTGGAACTAACAAATATGTTAACATGTTCTGATTTGCAAAAGCAGTAAATCTGTAGAGAGGAATGGTTGTTGCCTATGATCAGCTCTGTGCAGCTTTAGAGGGTTCCCTTATGATGAGTTCTAATCTGGTCACATGGACTGGATCATAAATATTCTGAACTAAGACTCTAATGGACACTCTTGCACTGGATACTAGATGACAGCTTCATGTCTGCTACCGACCTCCTGGGTGACCTTATCTGAATAATTTTATATCCTTCTACTTCTTTTTTTTTCTCTCTAAAAGAAGGTTAAGAGCACAAGTAGGTAGAGTATTACCAGCATTACTAGATCTCTGATAGAGTGGAATTTAGAGTGGAATGGTAGCATTATCCATGTGTAGGAGAAAAAAAGGCCAGCTAGCAACAGGTTTTTCCTCATGTCCAGTTTACTTTTTCAGTGGTCATAGGGGTGGAAGTATATTAGCGATAAATCTGGCAAGTTTAGAAGTTGTGGAAACTGTTCCATGTGGTAGAAGATGTCTTAATGATTGTCTCTATCCTTATTATTCATCCGTATGAGAATAAGTCAAAGGTTTTCATTAATGAAAATTTAAAACAAATATTGAATAAATTGACAAATTAAGGAGTACAGACTTTATCAGGGGAGGATTCTGCTTAGATCTCTCAACCAGAGAACTGAATTGTATTTGCTTTAAAAAGAAGTATTTATTCTCTATTATATTCTCTTTTATAATCTTATTCAAAACAGTGAGAAAACTGATGGCTCTGCTCCATGGTCATAAGAGTTATAGATTCGTGGGCTTTGTAAAATCAGTCTTTTTTTCTCAAATATATTGGCTCCTCTGCAGTGCTGCCATAGAGCTCAGGCATCATAACAGAGGGAACAATGAGCAGTTCAACGCCAGTGAGTAACTCTTCCTGCTGATACCAGTTTTTGGTGTCATACAGCCAGGCAGGAGTGATCCCATTACAACAGCAAGAAGCATGTAAAGGCCATGCACCTTCTCTGACTCACAGTTTAAATTAGATAATAGCCAAGTCAACCACAGCAGCCTCCTGTTTAGAAAAGACATCAGCTCTAATTCTGCTACAGTTTTTGCCTTTTTTGGAGCTGTGCCTGTGCATTCGTATGTGATTCCTGCTGCTTTGTTTCTCCTGGACATTGCTACAGAGTAGTATGGATAATCTGCATTCTATTGTTCTATTTGACTTCAAACTTGCGGAAACAGCCATGGTTTTGTATCACAGAATCAAACCTACTGATTTTCAGTTTTTTTGACATTCCATGTTTATAGAAAGTATGCAAACCTGACATCTTCCTTTTCCTTATGCTTGCAAAAGAAAGCCAGACAAAATAATCACTTGAGATAAGCTTCAGGAAACTTTGTTGTTGAGGAAATGGGCTGTGTTCTTTGGAAACATAAACTTTCACCAAAAACCTCTTCCTGAATCTGCAAACTAATTTTTTTTGTTCCCAGATTTCATGTGCATCTAGAGAAACTGAATAAATTTTACTGATTTGATAGCCTTTTTACATTGAGCAACAAGAGAATCCCAGCAGAATAATTTCCTGTACAGTCAAAGAATGTCAAGTGGTTGACCTTTTTTGAGTCTACACCAGTTTACAAAATATACACAAAACCCCCAAGAGTTTTTGCCAGAGGTTGAAGAGAATTTGACTGGTGAGCCTGCTTTGCACATATTAATTTTAAATATTTGGGAAATCCTATTAAAAGCCTTAAAAACACTGAGTTCAAAGCTTTTTAACTGTTCACTCGCCTCCAGGGTAAAGTATCTACACCAATTCACAGGAAAAAAAAAAAAAAGAAAAAAAAAAGAAAAAAAAAAAAGACCCTATAATTAAAGAACAAGAATGCAGAAACATTTCATATTTTTTGCATAGGCCAATTAGCTATGTTCCTAGATCCGAAGCATATCAGTGTATGTTTCTGACAATGCAAACATTCTGCAAGATGTATCGTGATTAACTTGAAATATAGGCTAATTGTAGTTGAAAAGAAAATTATTCTGTAATTATCTTTGTAATCATATTACAAAATGCCTGCATATAGTCTAATTAGCAAAATAATAATAGGCATTTTTTTAAATGTTGTGTCTGAACTTCTGTGTCTATATTTGTAAACAGATAATGTAACATATGTATATATACATACATACATACAAATATATGTATGTTTGTATATATATATATATATATATATATATATATATATATATACATACTTGCTAATAGATAAACAAACAGTGTGGAAAAACCATAAAACGTGAATTGAAACTCTGTCAGCTGCTTATGTAATAACCCTGTTAGGAGAGCAAAAGCTTTCAATAAAAAGGAAATTCAGATCACTGTACTCCTTTTTCTATATCTGGTCTAGATTATCCTCTAGTGAAATTATCCTCTGTACATACTCAACCCAACAAATGCAAGTCTTTGCTTCAACAGGATCAGAAATTCTTACGCAGGATTTTAAAATGTTTTTTGTAATTCAATTTCAAATAAGATAGGGAAAATTTGTCCTTCATTTGGTTGGTGCCATGAAAAAGGTGTAAGATATCAAAGTGTTTAATTTTTGATATTATTATTAAACGTAAAAATGCCTTTAGAAATAATTAATGTATAATTCAATGCTTCCTGATCAGACCAAGAGGTATTACTATACCTAATTTCTTGTTTTAGTTACAAATAACAGAGAAAACGAGGTTAAGATCATCAATCATGGGCAACCAACTTGATCTGATTTTGATGTGCTAATAGAACTGTATATAGTTATTTCCAAACATTTCAATTTTCCAGTATTTTTCAGTCCCAGCCTCCAAACTGACCATGCAGCACATGATAAGGTCCTGATATCCATTTGAGCATTTGAATTTCTTAAGCCACTGAAGCAAATATTCCACTTTTCTATTCTTTCTGTTCATTTGGCCGTTTTGTAGCAGTCTCATGAACCATCCACTGGATCCCTCTTGACTACCCTGACTCAGAAGATATGCCATAAGAGGGACACTGCTGTGCTGCAGCTGCAGAAGTTTACAGTTCCTGAGATAAGATCACACCAAGTGTGGAGCAATCCTCCTGAACCACGCAAAGAATACATGTTGTGTCAATAACACCAAATATCTGCCAAGCACAATTATGTTTCACATAGTCTGCACTGCTTTTACTGGCAGCAGCAATAAGCCCTCCAGTAAGACAAGCAGTGAAATATGGAGAGATGATCAAACAGCAGTGTTTATATTAAGGTGGGAGGAACAGGTTTTCTGTGTTGTACGTATTAAGGTTTTGGAATTTGCTTATTTCCAAGCAAGCTGCTAATTCACTTGTCAAATCTGAAATTGTACACACTTTTTATTTTCTCCTTGTAGTCTCCTACCATATTTGCTATTGAAAATACATCTTATTCAGTAAGGGAGACAGAAATCATACTTAGAAATAATTCCTTCCCTATGACACTGTGATTTATTTTTAGAACACTATTTTTCTCTGTAAAGAAATTAACCTCTGGGGAATGGGAAGGCAGAGGAGGGGGAGGAGGAATTAATAATATTTTTTTTTTAAGTAAAATTTTATCTTACTTAGGTTTAGTCGTGTGAAAATTGAACATCTACTCCAGTCTGTCTAAAGATGTATATGTCTTATAAAGGCAAATGATTCCCTCTGATTTCCTTTTAAAATAACTATAGAGACAACCTACACATCTTGCTTAGACTAGAAAGCATTACATGGATTAATTTTTAAGAAAAAAATCCAGCCCATGTAATCCTATTAGCTATTTTAAAAAATGGTTAGAAATGCATTAAGTAAAGAATTAATTATTCATCATAAGCCCTGATTCCAATGTCTCCAATTACGGAATATTTGATTTTGTTGCACTCATATATTCTTAATTATGAAAAAACAATACTGCAAGATATTGCTGTATAGTATACTAATGTGAACACTTAGATGCTTAAATATCTATGTCAGTTTCTTTTTAACTCTGATTTTTAAAATATGTGCCAGAGACATTTGCTTGCTTAGGGAAGGATCTTACCTTTCCCTCCTCTAGTCTGTTAGCATATAATATTTAGTTCAACAAACAGTTAATATTTCAGCAAAGATGGCAGGATTTTTAGATTCTCTAAATGGCTTTAGAAGCCATTTTATGACTTATAAAGTCATTAAATAATTTTGATTTGTAGAACTGAAAATGCTATTGTCAATACATTATGGCTGCTTTATTAGAAATATCAAAAAAAATATACAACCAGCTTAATCAAAGTCTTTTACACCTCTGCAGTCTCCTTTCCAGCTCCTGAAACATGCTTTAAAAAATGTTGAAGTGTTCTGATCTATTTTTTGAGGTAGGTTGCCCCACATTTCAAAAAACAGAGAAATCGTGTTAACGTGGACTACATCTCCAGCTGTGCTAAAAAGCACTTTGAAGACACATCACTAAGTGGAGAAGCCAATATGAGAGAGGCACCCCACCAAAGGTGCTTTAGTCACTTAAAAAAAAAAAAAGATTCATCATCAGTATTCTCACTTAGTAGGCAAGTCTGATGCTATATAAGAACAGTCATCAACATGCACTAGGGCAGCAGCTGACATTAATATATATATTGCCAAATTAATCGTAGATTCAGACTAGTCAAAAATAAATGTAGTTCTGCATATCTCTTCCTTTGGACTTCAAATGGAGACTACATTTTATTAATGCATACAAATATGAATTTGCATACACTGTAATAGTTGTATAAAATGCACAGCCCTTTGTTTTAAACTGAATGCATATGTAGGAAATGGCTGTGGGAAAATTTTAATGGAAAAATACACATTAAATATATAAGCTCAAGACTAATACAGCCACATGCATGCTCCCTCTAAACACCTTCATATGGGATGCCCAAAATTATTCTTGTGGAAAACATTTCCCATAAATCACAGCAGGTTGTTTGCATCTTGTCTAAATATTGCATGTTTTTGACATGAGATTTGTTTTCTGTTTTCAAAAACAGAAACAATAGTACGATACAGAGCCATGTTGAATTGGCAATGGGATACATGCCAAGTAATTTAGCCACACCAATCCATAGGGATTGAAAGTTAAAAATAATTAAAAAAAAAAACTGAACAATTATTCATTGCTTGTTTATGTGGAAACAAACAAAAACCCCCACAATTTTATAAGAAATAAATCATAGCAAGTCTAGGAAGAAATTAGTATGCTCAGTCAGGAATTCCCTTCTGGCATTTAGCTAGCATGGCTGACTATAAACAAACTCAAGTTTTCCAGCTTACCAGTACCCTTCAGTCAAATTCAATGTATTAATTGGTTATCTGAAAATGTTTGTTATTTTTGCTTATTAGATATTCTGCCTGCTGACCACCTTCCATGGAGGAATGTTTCTTAAAATCCATTGTGATTTTTTTTTCCATTTAAAGAAATATAATTTACCTAAAAACATCTTTTATTTGGTGCCATAGGATACAGCAGATCACTTAATTCAGTATAGTACTAATCTTATCTAAAATAAATATTTCTGCTTTTCCAATTACAAACTTTTGTTGGCATCTAAAATAAATTGTGTTAATATTTTTTAGAAAAAACTGTTCTATTGACTAAACTTTTGAAGTTATGTTAGGACCTGCTCACTCTTTGAAGAAAGATACAATTAAATTGAAGACGATAACAATGAAATGTTTTGAATGCTCACTTGAACTTTGTTTCTACACCCACATCTACACGAGTGCATTGAATGCCTGGCACTGAAAGCACCTGGCATGTGCCTAGGCTGGCAATTTGCTCTGCCATGCTTGCATTGTCTCTGCACACTCTGTGGCACAGGTCCCAACACGGTGCAGCCCCTACTCATTGTGCTTACGCACCGCTATGACTCGGCAGCATCTTATGCAATACACCCCTCCTTCTCTGCCTCACATGGCACACAGAACACACCTAGGGGGTTTAGAGGGGCCCAGCAACCACACTGTCAGCTGAGAAATTATTCTTGGAATTGTCCCTCCACCCTGTTGGTGTTATGCAGTGATACCAGGCACCAGATTATGGGTGTTCTCTTTCTTCATCGCCCTCCCATAGTCTCACAGTCTATATTTCCTTGAAGAAAAGACTGAAAACATGCTTTATACTCTCACAGGGACTAACTTCATTATCCAATCTGATGGCAGTGGAATCAATGGAAAAGTGGTTTTGTGGCAAAGAATGTTCTGGCCTGCATTAGGAAAGTAATTTTCAGCAGGTTGAGGTGGCAATCCACCACATCCTGTGAGGGAGGAGGTGTTCCTTCCCCCTACTGCAGTCACTTTTAGTGTGCTGAGTCCAGGTCCAGGCTCTCCAACATGAGAGAGACATGGACATCCTAGAGAGTTGACTGAGGCCTTAGAGCAATAGCCAAGACAAGAGAGCTGGAAGTGCTCAGCCTGGAGAGAAGGAGACTCAGTCTGCAAAAACACTTGATGAGGGGTAGCAAAGAAGCTAAAGCCAGACTCTTCTGACAGGTGACAGGAGAAGAGTCAAGAGAAACAAGCTGAAATAGATGGAATTGCATTTTATTGTAAGAACACTTTTACCACAAGGGTGGTCAAAGACTGAATGAGGTGCCATGAGGTGTTATGGAGTCTCTGTCCCTTGAAACCCACAGGGCAGGGCCTCAAGCCACCTGCAATATTTTACCCTGCTCTGGGAAGAGGGGATTAGACTGCATGATTTGCAGAAGGCCTTTCCCACCTACAATAATTCTATGATTCTGTGATTTTGCAGTTTCAAGCACTCCGTGGTGTTTCACTCTATAGCCAGCTCTTCCAAAAGATATTTCTGAGGGTTGGCAAGTCTGTGGTAGTTCTAAAGGGGAGATCTGAAATCTCCAAACCCAGATTTTAAGCAATGAAAGGCTAGACAGCAGAGCTAAATATAAAAGCAGATATGCTGATCTGTGCCAGTATGTTAAAAGTAAACTCTAACACGTAATTTTTGCTTCAAAAAATAAAAATATGTTTCTCTGCAGTCATTTTTGAGTGCTTTTTTCTCTGCCTGTCATTTTGCTATCGATAAACTGGTAAACATAGCCAAAGCAAAATCTGCATCCCCAGCACACTTGGCCAATACCCCTGCAGGCTGAAGTGAGGGTGACCAACAAATAAGAGCACAGCAAATACAAATGCACAAATGCAATAGTTTGTACAACAGTTTGTGCAGAGGGGCATATGGAATGGATCCAGCAGCAAATGAGGACAGCACAGGACTGCTCAATATGTTGTGATGTGCCACAGGGCACAAAACACAAGCCTCAACAACATCTACCATCTCAGAACATCGGAGACTTCCTCTCAAAGCCTGATCTGTAGGGCACCCAGACATCTCCCAATGAAACAAGTGGAAACAGTGCATATGCCTGCATCTGTGCTCTGGCTGAAAAGATGGACTGCCTAGCAAAAAAACCAAAAACAAAACCAAAAACAATAACAACAGCAGCAACAAGAAAAGAAACAAACAAACAAAAACCATAACAAAACCCAAAACCCAGAAAAAAACACAAACAAAAAATACCCCAACCTATGAGGAGATGAACAGACTGCAGCACCTGGAGAAATGAAAATGGATTGATGGATCCTTACGGAGCCCCTGCAGAGAAATGAACCCAAGTTCCAAGCTGCACAGAAAGAGAAACATCCATTAGACGTTCTGGAACACCAAGTCACCTGCATAGAACTGCAGATTGGACAGAAGACTTATGGGAGACATGCATTCATCTGAAGTGGAGAAGCTGGAGATCAAGAAGGGTATTTCATCAAGTCTGAAATTATTCTAGAGACTGATGTTTGACAACTGAAGCCTACCTCTGTGTTTGCTGTGAGTCTATTGGTTTAGGAAATCTAGGCTCACTGGTTTGTTCTCTGCCAGACACAAAAACTGTTTAGCTTGTTCATTTTTATCATACTTTATCCTAGATATTGAAAATATAGGTGCAAATTAAGTTTTGAAAAGAAACAGAATGCAAACTACCGTGGTTCCTAAATTAGATAATGTAATCTGTAGTTTACAAATGTGTTTTGTCAAAGACAGAAATTAATCCGATTCCATGTTCATGAGTGGAAGCAGGACTTAAACAAGAAAGGAGAAAAGGCATGAAAACTAATGGTTGAGACTTTGTAATATCTCCCACTCTTTGTTTCAAAGTTTTTATTACTAATTTTTCTACTTCTGGATCTTGTGACTGCTATCCTAACTTCTCATCTGTTCATATTATGAAAGATATTGTATCACTGTTTTCAGATCCTTTAAAAATAGTTAGAATGTGTTAACATTAAAAAAAATTCTGCTTCTGGTTGAGGTATCTATAATAGCAAGATATAGCACATCAACTGGATTTGGTGGTGGTAGAGATTATGGATCGTATCTTTATTTACAATTGTCAATAAACAGAACTCAAAGTATCCTAAATTCAGATGTAGATATTGTTAACGAATGATATTTACTGCCTGCTGCTGAACAGTTACACAAAATTGCTATAAGAATGCGATTAATATCTAAATTCTTCAGACAACTACTGTTGAAGGTCCTAACTGCTAAAAGGCACTATTTTATCTTGTAGATAATTCAATGTAAGGCTTTTTAGCAAGCACACAGTCATTTTGCAAACTGCAGATTATGAAACAGTTCTTCTGTTTCCCTCCAGAAAAGGAATTAAATTTATAGCTTTTGAAACAGTTTATGACAAATGTGAATATCCCTTTGGAATTATTATGCAAGGAAAAAAAGGTTAATTATAACAAAATCTTTTTCTAAGGAACAAAAATATAGATCCATGAGAATTTTAGCATAACTGAAACACCTCAAGTTTATAGCAATGAAGGGGAATCTAGCTGCTCAGGCTGTGACTTTTAATAAAGTATGGCTTAAATTATTAATATTATTCCATATTTCTGATATCTATAAAGGTCTAATATTTTATGTGTTTTCCTTACATTAAAATAGATACGTTAAATACCTCTCTTCAAATATGAATAATGCAATTCCAAAAGTGATTGTTTCTATTAATATTAAATAAACAGCTATCATAAAGACTTTAAGTCACAAGAGAGTCTTATTGTAAAGGTAAATATTAAAAAAATATAATTTTTAATAAATAATACTTTGAAAAAGCAAAATATTTTCTATTTTTTATGTCAGAATTCAATCTCATTTCAAAGTTTTGCTTTGAACTGATGCCTGGAGAGGCTACCTAGGACAGAGGGTAGACAATGTTAAAGGAATAAAGTAGGTATTTATTAAAAGACCTTCAAAGGATACACCATGGGCAGTATAAGGCCCCAGCCGTGGCTACACCCAAGTTGGACCCTGGGTCACGAGTTTTCACACTTTTGTAAGTTTTGGTCCATCTTCATATTGGGGTTAATTTTCCAATTACAGCTTCAGGTTATGAAGTCCCATCCTCCCAGATTGGTCCCCTCAATTCACTGTTTACACTTTTTGGGCCTGAAGCTGCAACGATGTCCTTGGTTCTCAGGCTGGAAAAGGATTGTTTTGTCTCACTAAACTGTGAAGAGAACTTGCTAACACTTTACATGAAGTTCAGACTCAAACACTAATGCAGTACAAAATCAGGAAAATATGAAAGCTTAAACTTAAGGCATCAGAGCCATTGTTCAAATGCAATTTGATGTGTCATTTTTGCTTGTTTACTTTTTTTAGAAAATAAGGAACTGTTCATGCATTTTCCATTTGTTTTGCAAGCCTGAGGAGTTTGCCAGTGAGTGAAACAGGAAGATAAGGGACAGCACTTGAGATGCAAGAACCTAATGTATCACAGAACTGAAAGCAGGCAGTATTGATAAAGACAGGGGAAAACAAATAGATACAGTAAAGAAAAAAGTAAGAAAAAAAAATTTCTGCTGTAATTAGTGTATTATTTCTATTTAATTAAAAATAACTGATTATTTTACTTTTAGAAGTAAATGAAAATTTAAGGATGAATCTTAAAGGGTTTGTGTGTTCTACAAAGTAGGGATGTATAGAAGTTGAGATAAAAATCAAAGGTTTTCCAGAGCCTAAAACTTCTAAATGAGCCTGCTCAGAAATTTGGGTGATCTTGCATCAATGATTAATCTCCAAGCTGAGAGGTTGTGGTGCCCCTCAAAGCAGTATACATCTTTTTGCTTTGTTTGAACTGCTGAGGTTTTAAACTGCGATAATCTGAATAGTAAAAAGCATACTTTTGAAAATTCATGAAGTGAAAAGATAAAACGGGGGAAACAGCTCCAGTAACATATTAAGTGATACTGTTGTGATATTCCCTGACACCTTATAACTGTGACATGCTGAAAGTGGTCCTTTGCAAACAGTGAGTAAGCTGACCCATGCTGCTCTTACGTATCTACTGCATTGGCTGTGTCATACAGACACAAAACTCGTGTATGGATTTTCTTTCTAAATTATTGTGCTCCTAGTACTGGACGTATCTACAAACCCTCTCAACCTTATTGTTGTCTAAGGTACCAAGAACAGTTAGAATTTCTTTCACTCAGGCTATTTTGTATCTCAGTGCCAGCCCCATTAATATTATCAGGTATATCACTAGAAGCCCTATAGAATTTTCCAGTCTTTCAAATGCTTCAGGATTTCCATCTGTCCAATGGACTTCTCTATTTACATTCTTGGATAAATAAAGGATTCCAGTCTATTTGCTTTAACAAAGGCCAGGAATCATTTGCTGTGCAATTGTTAGACTCAACTGAAGTGTAACTAAAGCTTCTCCTCAATGATCTCTCACCACATGTTCTCTACGTATCATTATCTGTATTATTTACTATTTTGTAGCTTTAACTGAGGCACTTCTAACATCCAGATGGTTTCTTATGCTGGTATTAAGTACCTTTGTAAGAGACTAAACTTGGGTTTCCGTTTCTAAGGTGTATTAAATAATTTTCTTTTTGCTGGGTGCTTTGGCATACACATACTTCAGGCTGGTATTTCAAAACATCTGTCATCATATCTTGAATTTTCTCAAAGAGGTGGAATTTCATATATGTGAGTGGCAACATATAAACCTGACATTTTCTGAAACAAAATATATGGAAATCTACCAAATAAAATATTTTAAAATGTATCTTTATTTGAATAAAATTTCCTATTTTTTTATGTAGTGAGAATAGGAAATATGTAACTGGATGTAGTTTGCTGTATATTCATTTGCTTTATTTCCTTATCTTTCTAGAAAAACACAGCAGAATTGTACCAGAGTTTGTTATTTATCTGCAAGTGTTTTCCCACAGAGTAATTACTGTTTGAAACCTATTGCACACTCAGAATAAATAAAAGGATCCACAGAAGAGCAGGTCCATTAACTAAATATCTATGAGAAAGCATCACATTTTCCCATGCATAAAATGATCCCAGAATAATTATTGATCACAGTTCCTCAATAGTCTGGTTTGAAGATAATTTCCCCCTAATAATCTCACTTCAGCCATGGAATTAATGAACAACAAGAGAATGTTAAATAATTTTAAAAATGTGCTATAAAACACCCTTAACAAAAAGGTTATAAAAAAGTGGTCATAAAACATATACATAATTTGCAGACTGCTTGGTGCAATTAGAAAAGAGATAGAATATTTAGGATAGTGATTAAATGTCGTTTTTCAATGATCACATTTTTAAAAAATGGGAAAAAAATCAAGTCCACTATTGCAGTGGATTTGGCTCTGATGGAATTTATATTCTTCATGGCAGACAATATGGCTGTTTTAGATTTATGACCAAATCAGTGTTGATAGCTTAACAAAGTTTTAGCTACTTTTGAACAGTGCCTGCACAGGGTTAAGGTCTCACTCTGTCCCCAGAAATTGGGCGGAGGGTGGGCAAGAAGCTGGGCAGGAGCACAGCTGGGCCAGCTGACCCTAATTGACCAAATATATATCTCACAGCACATAACATCATGCCTAGCAATAAATTGCAGGGATTAGCTGGGCAATTCTGTGAGGTCTTACCTGTCAGCTAGGGTAAGCCATCACAATTAAGATTTAGGCAAAATATAATTTTCACCAATACTCATATATATATATATATATATATATATATACACTTTTAATAAAAAGGTGTGAGACTCATTTATGCTGACACAAGGTTCTGTTGACATCCATGGTGTGCAGTACTCATGTTTGACCTGAACTGAGTTGCTGTTTTCTCTGAAGAGTGCACAATTTTATAGGTAGTGATGTCTCCTCTATTATTTTGTAGAATTTCCATATTCTTAGATGTGTCATATTGAAATATGCTCCCATTCCTGCAGTGTCTTTTATATAACTGCGTTTCCTAGGGGCCCTTGTCACAGTCTAAGTCTCCCTTGAGCAGTACAAACACTGAACAAAAAAGTGAACTTATCCCACAGACATTTCATAAGGTAAATATAAAAGAAGATACTGAAGACTGATATAAGAAGCTGCATTCAGAATACAAGGAAGCAGTGAGAAAGTATTAGTCATGATGTTCGGTATTTGCTTTGGTGAATAAGCTCAATTTTTTGACACTTAGCAGTATAAATGTTAAGAACAAATCCACAAGATCATGATAGTGCTTTTCAGGCATTTGTGGAAATGAGAAGAAGAAAAACAAGAAGGATAAAAGAGGTAAAAGAGATTAAGTTATTTAGCACAAGTTGTAAGGGCCCTATTGTAGTATATTTATTTATAAGTGCAGAAAATTTGAATCAATGACTGTGACTGGCTCACTGATTTCAACCTTTTTGAAAGAAGAAGTCATTTTATAGAAAGAGACTAGCATGAAAGGGCCAATGGTCACATACTGCCTACACCTCCTCTCCACCCAGAAACTGTAAAACTAAAATTCCTTATGGAATAGTGATGTTCGAAAGAAATGTGATGAATTTTTATCTCAAAAAATGGCTAAAATATGTATAGAAAATATTAAACTTATTAAAATATGCCTAAAACTATCAGGCAGGTCAGATACTGTAGAAACAACATAATCCCAGTTGTGAATATGTGCGACACATAAGAAGGATGCAGTTTGATTTTTTCTTTAACTCCATGATAGTTTTATTCTTTTATGTGCATGAGCTTTAAAAATGGTTTGCTTTTCTGATACAAATATTTTTTTTCATGGGCTAAACCTGAGAAATCTACAATTGCAAATGTCAAAAGGCAAGTGCAAATGAAATATCTAAACTGGGAAATAGGCAATATGTTATTAATTAAACAAGTACCACTGTCATGGTCTTCACAATTGCTAGATAATTTTACAATGGAAATAATACATGAAGTCAGGTTTATAAATGAAAGGGGACCTTCATTATCTAACACTTCTACCAGGATATGTCACATCAAAAGCATCACCATCAGACTCTCTAAATGTGTTTTGAAAGGACAAAAAATAAGACACAACAAATCTGAGCTTCAGTCTAATCTGTGGATTTGATTCTTACATTAATATTTTTCACACAGTATGACTTAGTAAAAGATCAATTAAAAGTCAAATAGCACTCGAAATTGCATCTTTTTACTTTTGAGGCTGGTAAGGCTTTCTATTTCTACAAATAAACTGTAAAGGATTATAAAGCTATATAAAAAAATTACATAGATGTTCCTTAAATCAGAATCATACCAGTAGACTTAAAAAAATATTTCTAATATTTGAGAGAAATAATAATAATGAAAGGAAGTGGAGTCCCTATTATGAACAGAAAATTCAAAGGAAGAGAATGAATCCAAGTAACTCTCTATGTGCTATTTATATAAAAAAACACAAAAACACCAATGTATGAATTGACTATTTCCTCTTACATCAAAATTGTACTCCTCTTATTACATGATCTAAACTTTTTGCCTCAGAAGGTGAAAGTTAAGCACAAAAGCAGATGTATAACAACTGCTCAGTGTACTTGTGTGCTGTGGAGTGCTTGCTAAAGTAATTTGTATGAGTTTCCATTTAATTAGAATAACATACAGTCCATTTTTAAATTTATACATTAGTTTAATTATGATTTAGCAATTATTAATTTTTACTTGAATATAACAATAATTTTAAGTTCAAATTATAAAAATAAGTTCCATGCTATCCACTAGGTAATTACCACCTGAGAAAAAATACTTTTCAGGTATTATTGCTATTGACATGCTTTCATGTGCACACAAAAACACACAAATTCACACACAGATATCTGTGCTGTGAGCATTGTATTTGCACTTGAATAAAATATAAGGAAGTTTTGTAGATTTTGTTTGTTTGTTTGTTTGCAGGCTCTTATCGTAAAAGATACATTGAAAAGTTTTAGAAAATCTCACTGTCATAAAGCTTCTCCCAGGACACATAATTTAGAGGACATTTTCCATACTGCATAAATTTAACCATAAAAGTCACATTGTGCTAATAATGGATATTTAGTTTAGGTAATTCAGAGAAGCATGAATTTTCAACTTTATTATTTCAAATATGGGAGTTCACGAAGCAATTGCAAATCATGAAAAACCAGAAGAGCAATTATATTTTTACATTAATTTTTCTAATGTAATTTTAACTCTGAAAGTGAAACCACACAATACACATGATGCTGCATTTCTAAGATGGTGAATGTATCTGGAAGAGGCAATGTGATCCACTTTTTTTTTTTTCCCATTATCACAGTGACTGAGAAATTGTTGGAAGCTAATATAATGTGTCATATCCCTCTCATCTAGCACTGACAGCATAAGCTTGTGGCAGATGGATTACAGCAAATGCCTGTTGTGAATGTTCCTAATGTTCTCAGTTCTCACAGGCACCTGAGACCTGAGGTAGAACTGCTCTGTTTCCTATTATTATTAATAAATGAGGCAGATTAGCAGAGGTTATACAAGTCTGGGAATATTATAAAAAGTGGATAAACTCTATGAATTTGCACGTTTAAAAGTATAAAACATGATATAATATTTGAAAACAATTAATTCTAACAATGGGAAAAGAATATCATGGGGAAAAGATATTATAGCTACTGACAAACTGATTTGTCACTTTGAAACATTAAAGACAAAATGGGTTTTTTTGACTGGTAGGAAAAAATGCTTTTGCTATAGTAGAGAACAAATGGTTGGGATAATAAAACTCATTATAGTGTACAGTCATAATATCTTTGTTTTTTCATAGCTTTCTTTTTACGAAGAAGGAAATTAATTTCTTACACTTGTGTTTTTTGATTAATTGCTTCTGCAGTATGAAGAACTGGAAACAAAATATGAATTTCATTACTACTGGTTTTTTTTAACAAAAGAAGGGAGATTGTCAATGCTTAGAATCAGATTTTTAGAACATTACTGTGGGTGGATTTTATAGAAAATTTCAATCTGTAATAGATTCTCAAGTAGGATCACAGCCTAAAATTCTCTGCATCTAAATATTTCTAATGTGACAGGATCTAGAAAATTTAAAGAATAATAAAAAAACTTTGCAAGCCTCAGCCGTTTTCCTGTTGAATTGTTGATGCAGTATGGTTGTTATACGTGTGAAATTCTTCAAAAATCAGAGTAGGAAAAGGAAGACAATTAAAGGACTTTTGAAGTACGAGTGAAATATGACTTAGGCAATGTAGTAGCTAGTGTACAGAGACAGGATGTCTTAACTGTGTCTTAATTAAGTGAAGCTGAGTATAAAAATTAAATTTTTCATCCTATGGATTGAAAAAAAACCCCCTGCATTTCAAGTTACTCTAACATCTGCATTGTTTGTGCTTTCTTCCCTAAAAGTTTTCATTACCTTCAAATCCAGCATTAATTTATCACAAAATGTTATCATTATGTTGAAATGACACTCATCAGTATTTTTGAGACACTATCATTTAACTTCCTTGGATATGTGTACAGTTTTACGCATATCCAAATTTAGATAACTGTAAATTGAGACTCAGTTTTCTATTCTATTTGCACAAGGAAAACACAATTTCTGCCGCATAACAGGATGTTCACAATCCATTCCTCAAATGTTAAGGTGCTAAGGAGTCTTGGATTTCTAGTTAGAGCATTGAATCCATTTCAAACACAAGCTCCTGAAGGATGCAGGATATCTCTGTGCAGCCCATGTCCAGGTTTTAGACAATTTCCAAACCTTGAGCATCGCTTAAGGTTTCTTCACTATAAGTGTTTTTCAGATCATGAAAAGCAAGTAATTGAAGTTCCATTACAAAATATCAAGATGAGTTCAAGAATGAGAGCAAATCTGTACCACTGAGTTCAATCTCGTTATTTTTATTGTGCTTTGCAAGCATGTGTTTACACATCATGAGTTTTCCTGTTTACCCCATGAATACTGATATTGACACAGAGCCGGTAGAATTCATTTCAGCTATCTGCAACCATCTAATAAAATAATTCTTTATATTTGAACTACCTATCTTCACAATCAAGTGTAGATAGATGTTTTAAAAGTGTAGTCTGAGAAAAAGAAAGATGCTTGAAGCAACTATATTTTTAATTTAGGCAACTCAGTTCAACCACAACACACTTCTCTTCATAGACGTAATATTCACATATTTTAAAATTCGTCTTTCTAAATAAATAGATCAAATAAATTACTTTTTCAGTGTTTATAATGCTTTTTCTAGGAAAATGTAGGACTAAAATGATGACTAATATTATTTGAAAAGTTTGTCTCTAGCTGCTTTACTGAAACCTCCCTTCTACAAGTGTTCACATCTTGTGCCTTCTAATTATTAGTTGCATAATGTGGACATTGCTATGGTGTTAGATAAAAATAATAAGCACATATGTTGCATTGAATATTTTGATTTATGGACTAGCCCTTATGTAAGAATATCAACATATGTGAATGATTATAATTAAAACAAAGTCTGTTTCAGGTTTCTGGCAATCATGGACACATACTCAAGCCTTACTTCTGTGCTCTGAGATTTCTGTGTTGAAGTGGTTGCTCAGTATTACATTACTGGTTTTCTTTCAAAAATTAATATAATACTTGTGAAAGCTCTTAGAATCATAATATTTGAAAATTAATCTTTAGAACAACAGAAGAGATAGTGCAGGGACAGTGATGGACTACAGTCTTCAACATGTAATCAAAGTCACTATATGTCCCACTTCGAGTTCAAGGGCAGCAGTTATAAACTGCTGATAAATAAATGACACCATGTAGAGAAGTGAAACTGGAAAAGTAATACCATATTCTTTCATTAATAAGGTCTGATATTGCAAACGCCTCAAACATTCCTCCTAAAATATTAAATATAAAAACACAGATCAATATTCTCACGTTTATTTATGCAATTTAAAAATAAATAAACAAGAAAGCAAACAAAAAAGCACATAGTCTTTGGTTGAAAAACATAATGCTTTCTTATGTCAAGCAAACACTTTTGTACCAAATATGCGAAAAATTAATAAAACTGTGTTAAGGTAAAAACAACAGCAACAAAAAGCATAATGTAACAAATTTTAGAAACCTCTTGCTTCTTTACTTTTGGTTACATTTTCTTGCATCTGGTAAACTAAAAGAAGAATAAGAAACATGAGAAGGTAAATCATGGCCCCTTTTGCTTTAAGATCCTGTCATTATGAAAAGTGCAATACAGAAATGTGGAATGTCCAGCATTTTCCTGGTCTTTTCTGGCATGCTAAATTGAGAGAGGATATTTTGCTTGAAGGAGTAGTGCACATTTAGAGCAAAAGGTAACAGATAGAAAAACTCTAAGTACATTAAAATTAATTTTAAATTTAAAAATTTGAGAAGCAATTTTAATGACCAGGAGCTCATATTCTTTAAAAGCTGATCAGTCTTTTAATTGCCATTAAAGTTTCTCCATCCTTAATAGAAAGGGATGTGTGAGCAGAACTGTGAAATGTTAGGGAGAAAAAAAGCTAAAGAAAACAAGCTGCCAATAAAAAGAGAAAAAAACACCAAAACAAAAAACCGAAAACAAAACAAAAAAACAACGAACCAACCAAACACAGAAAATTTGAAAGATAGAATAAAGAAATAAAGTTTCCCAAACTGAGCCAGGGGATAGTTTAATTCAGATCAATAAGACCTTTAAAAATGAGGAGAAAAATCAAGGAATAAATGAATAAATAAGAGGCTGCACATTCAACTGAGCTTAAGAGGACCTGAACGTCTTTGATGTAATGTCTGAAAGAAATTATAGAATTTACTAACAGTGGCAATCAAGTCACATGGGAATCACTCCATAAACACAGACATCCATCAAAGAATCTGCAGCATTATCCCTGAAATGGGTTTAATCATTTAGTGCTTGTTCTGTAAATATTTCTGGAAATATTCGACCATTTAAGATACTGAAATCAGTGTCAGTAACATAACTTTGCGTTTAAGGATGTCTGCATTCCTTTCCTTATTTGAATGGCTACTAATTAGTCCCATTTCTTTCTTAAATTAAATTAAAATCTTGAAATATACTTCCAAGTGCATGAACTCTACTGGCTATTTCTTTGCACCTGCAAGCCAAGGGCCAGTACCTTCTGAAGAAAACAGGCCAGATCCATGTTACAGTGGTGTGCTACAGCTCTAAGGTGTAATTATAATATCTTATGGGTTTTTTTTCACTGCAAAATGTCTGAAATAATAGTACTGCGCAAACAGAAGGGTTGTTTCCATAGCAGAAAATTAAGCACATATCATATATTACAAAGTTTGCTGTTTAAGGGTGCCAGGATCACTGAAAGGGCACTAGAGGATTGTGTAGATTTAAAGAATATATAGAGTTCCCATCATAAGAATCATACAGAGATGTTTTGGGGTTTGTTTTCCTTCTGATTTTGTTTGTTTGTTTGTTTCAACTAGAAATCTGTTCTTTATCTTAAATATGCAGTCTGGGGTTAAATTAACACTCATAGAGTATGAATAACAAGGTGATCTGGGGATGGAGAGCTAAGGTGTTTGGTGGCACAAATAGATCTTTGGATTTGAGTTCTTTGCCATAACATATATTTATTGCATTAGTTAGGAACTGAACCTTTCAATAAATAGATCCTAAATGTTAAAAAGCATCAGGCAATGTATGACCTCATTCAACCCATCTCAGACATACTATTCTATATAAAGTTTGTCTACTTTGAATATTGGTCAAAGAAGAACCCCTCTTATTTGATTTTCAATTTGTAAAGAATTAAGTCTTTCAATAAACCAGTAAAATGTCCTTTTAAGTTTGTGGTGCAAAAAAATCTGGTACTGTGACCTTGGCTCTGCTCCAGTTATTTAATTAAATTTTCATGTCACTGGAAAGGGTCTAGAAAAAGCACCAATTCTGTAGCTTTTTGTTAGAGCTCTCAGTCATGTGCTGGGAAACAGGTTCATGTCTTCATGCAGCTGGTGCTCAGCTGGTCATAAACTGTAGAACAAGTTCAACAAGAATACATAGAGAGAGAGAGAGACCTGCCTAAGAAAACAGATGAGTCTGATCCTGGACTACATTCTTGAGCAGCATGTGCAAAGCTTAGTTTCATGTTCTAAACTAAGACAGATATAGGGCCAATAAACAGATAAATCTGACAATGAAGCTGCTTGCCACTCATTTGTAATAAAATAAACTGGTTTCTTAAATATTTTCAGGTTTTTTCTATTAAAAACTACCATAGAATTACTGTTGTTGAAAATAGATAAGATTCTCTTTAGCAAAGAGGAAGATTTAACTGTGAAAAGACACCTCTTTTTCCAGGGTAAATGGTTTGGTGTCTTCTTGGGGAAGACAAGTTGGGGAAATTTGTGTAGAGATTATGATTTCCTAAAATAATACCAGGTTGTTTCCTTCATTATGGTCCATGTCTAAAAGTCTAGCAGAGAGTTTCTTGCAAAGAAGTATGATATTATTGACTTGCACAAGGGACAGCAGCCTACATGCTCTGTCAAAATTAATTGTCTAAACAACAAAATTATTTATATTCCTTTGCATTGTTGAAATGTTACTGTCTTTCAACTTCCCCTAGAGTTCCTTTTCTTTCAAAATAATTAGACTTCTCTCCAATTTTTTTCATCTAAGCTTGACTTTACTATTAATAAATAAAGACATGAGATGCAAATTCTGCTGAAAGAAAGCTGAATATATCAGCAAAAATGGGAATCTGCACATTAAAATTAGATAGGTGATTGCCCAGACACACGAGGAAGTAAACAAGCTTGCAAGGACTGCTATAAAAATAGGTCCACATATATCTTGTTATATACAAGTAAATAAGTCTGCTCTTAATAGTAAAAAAAAACATGAGTTTTGTATTGATCTGACAGTGCAGACACTCAGGACTTTACCAAACTTGCCTTGGCCTAATCTGGCAATTGATATTAGAGTTTATAATAATATAAGAGTATTATTATTGTGTCTTTCTGTATTGATTAGGACAATGAAGGATAGTGTTATTGTAACAGGATTTATTATAATTGCTGTATTTTTATCATTCTGTTAAAATATTTATTGAGCTGTCCATATAAGTGACGTATTCTTTTTCCCCACAAATAGATTTTGAGGTAGCTGCAATAAATACAGACTCTTTAAAAAAAATATTTCTTTTTAGTGGTCTTTCAGTGAAGTGGGCATTCAAAGTGTACCTAATTCAACCATGATATTGTTCTTGGAGGGTTTCTTTGCACTGTATTGCACCTTCTCATCTAGAATTGACATTACACCTCATTAGACATCATTCATCAGTGTCAGAAGTTTTACAGCACCCTCTTTTAAAAAAAAGAAAATAATAAATGCCACTAGCATAAATCATAAATCATGGCAGCTTCTTAGATTTCAAATATATTATATATTCAATCTAAATTCCTAATATTGCTGCACTCTAAATCAGAAAAATATATAATCAACGATTTTACTATTAATGTACTTGATTACCTAGAAGTCAAAGATATTTTATTATTTCTCTTTTACAGATGGGTAATTAATGTGCGGAAACTGTAGAGCAGGTTGTTAATACTTACATATTGATAAATACATACTCCCTAAAACTACATCTTATTGCTATCACTCATGGTAATACTCGTTCAATTAAATATTTGATTAAAAACTGTTCATAAAATATTTGGTTTAATTTTAATGTTTTCAAGATTCCTTGCGTTCAGGGAGCTTCCTTGAGTGCATGTATTTCACTTTAAATGAGAGCAAACATCATTGGGAAAAAACCCCTTCCCAGAATACACACTTTAGTATCTGGCTCTTAAGATAGGAAGAAATTTAGCAGAAATTAAATTCCAGAAACCTGAATTTTGTGCATGGTGCTGAAAGGTCACAGAACAAGATCAATCTTCTAAAATAGTTTGAGTGGTTGAAAAATTATGTTTCTTTTGAACAAAGATCTGGGTTTTTTTAACAAAAATCTGTTGGTTTTTTTGGTTTTTTTTTCAGTTGTGTATTCTCTAGGCATGAAGAGTCCAATAGAAAAAGTTGTCTGATCCATAAATGTACTGTACATTTGTGATGTAAATTAAAGTAACTAAATAATGTTATTAAATTCTGCTAAATTGTTTGACTTTACCTTGTATTTTATGCCAGTGTGTTACTAACCTTTGCATTATTATATGAAGAAACACATTAAAATCTGTGGGAAACATACAAAATAATTCCTACAGACTTGTTCTTGTGTTGACATAAATAGCCACAGAGCATTGCCAAGCTGCCAATACACTGTTAGATAAAGTTTAATTTTGTTTTTAGACATTAGTACTACTGAAATACTAATTTCTATATTCTGTTAGTATAAATTTGTTTCAAGCAAATAATTCATCACTAGAATTTATCTCTATAAAAGTATCATAGAATCACAGAGTGGTTTGAAAGAGACCTTAAAGATCATCTGTTTACAATCCTCCTGCCGTGGAATGAGGTGCCAGTCACTAGAACAGTTTCATCAGGGCCCTGTCCTACCTGGCCTTGAGCTTCCAAGGATGAGGCATCCCCAGCTTCTCCAGGGAATTTTTTTCCAATAAGTAAAATTTGTTCCCCTCTAAGTAAAGAATTTCTTCCTAATATCTAATCTAAACCTGCTGTCTTTCAGTTTCAAAACACTGCCCCTAGTCCTGTCACCACGCTTACTATAAAGCAGTAAAATGTTCTAACCAGGAATATGGCAGACCACAGACTGGACCACATTTCAGTGGTTATTGTCAGCAGATCTACACACTGTCAGGGGCCTTGGATACCTGACATATTTTGCAGGCAGTGGAGGTTCAAAATAATCTAATAGTTTCCTACCACAGTTTGAAAAATCTGCTAAGACAGTGTCAGCAAACTCTTCTTGGTGGTAGCAGATGATATAATGATGGATAACACCTACAAATTCCAGCTTGGGATGTTTGGAGAGTAGAAAGAGACTTTTGCACTAAGAGCCTGGATGAAATCTGAGCATGTTGCCCAAAGAAGTTGGAGAATGTTGATCCTTGGAGCTTTTCAGGAGCCAACTAGACAAAGCTACAACTGAACAACTGCCCTGTGATGGCAGTAGTTCCTATATGGGTGGGAAGTTGTACTACGTTACCTATATTTCTCTGATTCTTTCTGAACAAAACAAAGCAAACAAAAATCAAAATAAGCCCCCAAACAAAAAACAAACACCCCCCCCCCCAAACTCCCAAACAAACCAACCAACCAACCATCCAACAAGGACAACAACAATAAAGAGACACAGACGTCTACCAGTGTCCTTTTTTCTTTTTCATTGACAGAACAATGAAATGCCTGAAAACAGTCTGAAGCTAACCAAGTATTAACATTTCTTAGACCAGAAGTTTGTTAGTCTGGATTTCATTATGTGGACAGATTTATTATTTCATTGTTCATAGAAGAGCAAGAATAGCAATTGAATCATTAAGCAGAGAGACATGAATACAACTGGGCATCAGTACTGCTTCACTTTTTAATAAAACTTTTTCCACTTTCAGACACACAGACATTTCATGGGACTTACGAATGAAGGACAGTTCTACTTCTGTGACAGGCTTACTGATTTTGTTAACTCAAAATAGACATTAGGCAACCATTCATTCCCAAATCTTGCATTAAGAGCTACAGATCTTCAAAAACAGTGGACTTAACACTTTCCATATAAACCTGCAAGTCCTGAACTTTATAAAACCATCAATGTGACCAATGAGATTGTATTAAAAGTCATGAGGAAGATGCTGTATTTGAGGAATTAGTGACCCTGAGCAACTCATATCTGGTCTACTAGGGCTTGTACTTAGGGCTTGAAAAGCCTGCATAACCGTGTGACCAGAGTGTACCCCTCCATATATAGAAAAGTAAGGGAATGTGCTGGGACACTCTGGATAACCATTGTTCCTGTGTGAATTTCTCAGATATGTGCAGCTAGAAACGTTCTAATAGGCATAGAAATGACCAGATTTCCTCCTGTGAAGACAGAATGCATAATTGTTTTCTTACATCAGATGTAAGGAGTCATGGCAGGAGTGAAGGTAAACTTCCTCATGGATAGGATATGCACCGTGTACTTCAAGAGGATTGATCCAGTGTCCATCTGATGTTGCCCAAAATCAAGTTCTCAGAATGTGAAGGGAGGTAAAATTTACTTGCTCTCTAATTTTTTCTTCCTCTTCCTGGCTTATTATTAATAAATTGTTTGTTTGTTTCTGGTTGTGGTTTTTTTTGGTTGTTTTTGTTTTTGTTTGTTTGGTTGGTTTGGGTTTTTTTTTTTGTTTTTTTTTTCTGTGCTGTTTTGTCCTGTACCTTCTTTCCTGAGATCCAGCAAGGACAATGCTCCTTCTCCATAACAGGCTTGGACTAATATACTATAACTCCTGAAACATATTTAGAAGCCTATATCTTCAAAATAAAAACAAGCCTACATCTGTTATAACTCAGAAAATATGGTCTCTCTGTAACTTAGTCAAACCACCCTACTTTTTATATAAATACAAAGTTAGAAAATCAATTGCTCTTTTTGCTTTTCACAGACTTGGTTTTCTGTGTCAGACATATTTCAGAATTAAAACAGACATGCACAAGCTAGAGGTCTGGATATTTTACTGACATGGAGAAATGATTCCTGGTCTTATTACTATAGGCAGCAGAGGCAGTAAGAAGAATATATCTGGCTATTAATATAATTCAAATTAAAATTCAAACCTTAAAAATAACAAATAATTTAACTTTTTTAATAGTATGTTTTTACTTAAAATTGTTGCAGGTAAAGTTTGGGATTTTTTTTTTAATTATTTTTTAATGCCTTGGACTTTTCTTTAAAGTTTGTCAATTGTGTTGTGTTAAGTTTCCTCCTGAGAAAGATTGAATTTTATAATAATTTCCTCTGAACTGAAAAAGCAAAATTGTAATGCATTATTCCAAATTTTACAGTTTACCGCTGCAAAGGTGTTGATCAAGGTGAAAATATTCCAGCATATTTAACTAGAGCCTGAGGTGCATGTATTGCATTTTTAATTACCACTGGTCAGAAAATTTCTGCTTTATTTCAATGCTATATGTCGCACTAAAAACTACTGGAAGCAGATAAATCCATTTTAAAAGTTTTTATCATGTGCTGAAGAGAATGTGGTATATTTTTACAAATATTAGCAAAGATGATGACCAGCACCATGAAAAGGAGTTCTCAAACTCTTAAAACCAGGCCCAGAGTTTTATATTAATCATTGGCTTACAAACATCTTCAAATACACACAGTACATTTTTTCTTCAAGGACTGCCAATTCTTGCCATTGCAAGATACAGTGCTGTATGTATGAGGCAAACTTCACACCATCTTACTTTCAGAAATCATATTTTTTGGAATAATCCTATCAGCACTAATATATATTAATGGTGGTGGTTGTAATGAAATTTGAATTCAGCTTCACTTACTGCAGGAAAAAGGCAAATTAATTTTTCATCCATACAGAGATTCTGCTTTCTGTATTTTATCATGAGCAAGGGAAATAATTTTCTGTTTCTTTTCAAAAATTAAAAAATTTCTGAAGCTGCTTGAAAAATGCTTTTTCTGTTTTCAGACCTCAGCTTTCAGAAACTTTTCTTTTTCTTTTTGATAGACCTTATGCATAACAATGACTTGCACAGTTTTAGTTTTCTTCCCCTCATTTACCATTCTCTCTTTGTTAACAAGATTATTTTTTCTTGTGACAGAGTCTCAGTTTAAAGCACATCAATAAGATAGTCTTACCACATAACTTTATTCTCAGAAGTACAAAACAAAGCTACTTAACAATAAAATAATGCATTTTTATGCTTTTATCCCAGTTGTATCATATCAAATGAGATATAAAAATTTTTTATAACAAAAGATTTATTTGGTACATCTGGTAATTGATAATATTTGCTGGGCAATCAAATTCTGTACAAAATTACATAAACAGAAAAAATAGTTCTTTTTAACTACCATCATCTCTACCATTACATCTCCACAACAGCCTAGCTGAACACATAAATTAATGCAGTACCCCATAGACAAGCTATTGGAGTTAAGGGACAAGGTAAACCATTGTTCTCTAGACACAAAAAATAAATAACTATATTACATTCCTTAGTATCTTTAGGACATGCATTCTGCTTAGACTAATTTCAGTTTCATCTCTTTGGAGAACAATTTCATATGGCATGAAAACTATCCTGGAAATTGTCACATGTCAGAAGATTATCTAGTTTGTGTGGTTGCATTTTCTCCAGGAGGTAGCATTCCCTGCAGTTAACACCAACATTTATAATACATATTGTGACAGCTACATCACAGAATATTTACAATATATTCAAGCTTGCAATCTGTCACCTAAAACTCTGGTCATTAAAAAAAAAAAACAACAAAACAAAACAAAAGAAAACCAAAAGCAATGCAGCTTTCTGCTGTTTAATGCAATCCAATGCAATTCTGAATATTTCAGAATATTCAAGTGAGGTAACATCCATCTATTTCTTGCCATTTAAATCTTTGCTCTTGCTAAATCTTCTGTAATGTTCATTCAGATGTATCAGAATCACATTGGCTTTCTTCTTCCTTCCTTTTTTCTTTTTCTAGATTAAACATGCCTCATCACTGGAATTCAGTCATTATTTAAAAATTAAAATTGCTAGAGTGACTGGAAATCATGTCACAGATTTTAAGGACATATTAAATCAATATTTTCTTCTTTCTAGACCGATTTCTCCATAGTTTGAGTAAAAAGTATATGGCCCAAATGTAAATGTCTGTAAACATTTTGACATAATATTAGAATCTAGAGTTTTATAAAATTTACTTTGCATTAATGTCTAGATCCTGAGAGAAGCTTCTAGAAGGCTTTAACAGTCCATTAATGTACTGAATTCAATGTCTACATTTAGTCCCCATTTCCATGTTCAGCCATGTGATCTTGAAGAAATGGACAAATGGTGGAGTTTGGAGCATAAAAACATTAATCATTCCTCATAACAGAACATCTCTATCTGGCAAGATGATACAATTGTCTTTATCTATGGCCACAGATCACAGGATTCCTTTCTAAAGCTGATTCCGTATAATCAGCATCCTATTCATCACTCTACCTTCTTTAACATGTAATCTTTGAAATAATTGCCGTTCATTTTTTCCAGCAAAGACAAACTGCTCTTGAATTAACAGAAGCAAACAATAGAGCTGAGTTTATTATTTTGATGGAGAAAATTCTATCATTTGTACCTTTTTAGAGAATGATGACTCTATACCATCTTTTCAGTACTTGGAATAACACATGATGATATTTGATCCCAGGGCTTTCTTTATCTAAGCAAAAATTTTCAGTAGTCTTTATAGGAGCTAGTATTTTAAAACATTATTTAGGAATTTAAAATCTCTGAGAAGTCACCTCTCTTTAGGATAAGTCTAGGGGTTTTTGCACTTAAAAAGAAGTGAGCAATAAAAGTGCTATTTGTTTTATTCCATCTTAAACTGATGGAAAACAAAGTCGCAAAGGTCTAGCTGTGTCCAAATATATTAACCAAAGGATCTCAACATGAGCTGTCACAATCTACTATTTTATATCTTGAATGACTTGAAGGAATGTCAGTTGCTTCAATGGAAAATAGCCAGGTTGGAATTATAGAAGCACTGGAACTCATCCTGATTTCAGACTTGAAAGCAGTCACTGTTACATTCAGATAAAAGCAAAGTTTCTCGCCTCATTTATTCAATAAATGTTTATTTTAAAAAGAAAAGTGTATTTGCAATATTTTGAAATATTCCTAAATTTAGAGAGATATTTAAAATATTATCTTGGAAAAATCTTAAAACAGCAGAGAGGATTTGGTGGGAGGGAGTTGCTTGTTTCCCTTGCATAAGTTGGTCTTTTAGTGTTTGGCTATTTTAGTCTAATTTTTGATATTACTTTTTTTTTTTTTTTTAACAAGATTGATGAATGAAAAAAAACTCACTCTGTTATTCACTCTGATTTAGCACTGCCAGAAGAACATGAAGAAACACTGAGATTTGCTCATTTGATCAGAGCATGGTGCTAATAATGTGAGTTTGATCCCTGCATGGACCATTCACTTTAGAGCAGGACTTCATGATCCTTGTGGGTCTCTTCCAGCTCCAACTAGTCTGTGATTTGAAATGCAAAACTCTTAGCCATATATACCTCTACAAGTTCCTCCAGTTAATCCTGAAAAAAGTCAGTTTCAAGAAGACATGTAATTTAATATTCACGTGTAGTTTGACCTCTGTTCTTTTCTTCATTTTAGTATTTATAGGCTTTATTAGAGGTTACTTACTTAGAGAACAAAAGTCCTCTTAACATTTACTAGTTAATGAATTGTATCATCTAAGTTTAAAGAGTCACTTGATTGTAAAGCTTTAAAAAGAACTCTTAAATACTTCAGTTCTGGTGTGAAAATAAAGGATATTTAAATTGGCAGATCATTAACTTCCTTGAGGCTTTTATTCTCCTAAAAATATTTTTATCATGGACTTCAATGCTCGTGTTTTCCTGACAGTGAATAGATGGTGAGTTTTCAGCAGAATGTGCATACTTCAGCTGGGACATTCAGAACTGCAAACAGGAATGTTACTTGTCTTGCTCATTCATCCTAAGAAACAACTAACAAAAAATATCGAACAGACAAAAATAATAAGCTTCATATAATATTTTTATTTAGGAGTAATCTGATTTAAATGCCTGAGTATCTATCTTACTTATGCATAAATCCTGTTTAGATGTCTGGCTAACATGCAGGCACTGCTGTGATGCACCCAGCTATCTAAGTATTTTTATCACTGGCTGCAAAATCATCAATTCTAGCTGATACCTGACCACTCAAGTCCAGAGAAAGGTTCATGGAGTCCCTGACACAATGCAATTGTAAGTCTGGTGTAAACCTGGAACTGTGGCAACATGATACAAAATCTCTGCTGCTGAATGAACAACATGACAAAGAACTTTTGTGTTTCCTTATCATTGTAGTATTGCAGGGCATTCATTTCCCCCAGCTGAAATGTTATTTTCTGCTGTAATGGCAACTTGCTAAGAGGTATACAGCTTGAAAAAATTGAGACCACAGATCTATGTCTGTCTTACAGAACAAGAAATTTTTCATGTGGTCAGAACACTTCCATGGAGTAGTTCTATTAGAATTTCTGTTTTTTTCCTTATACAAGTAAAAATAGTAATATTTACATCTATAAAGTAATTTTAAGATACCTGTATTACAGTCTAAAAGTCTCCATTTATCATGGTAACCATGGCTGCTGGTCTATATTTCCTTTAGAAATAAGGTTGTGATCAGCAGATATGTCATTCTGATTTTGTATTTTCATATGCTTTGAATTTCTCATCTGAAAGATTTAGCAGTTTAATTCCTTAAAAGGAAACTCCCTCAAAGCCCCCTTTTCATCATCATTGCTCAATCTTAAATCATTAGACTGCATTTAAACATTGCAGCAAAGCCTTGCTACCCGCTTTGATCTTGCTCATTCAAATGACTAATTTCCACAAAAGAACCAAGAGGCAAGAACTGTGTTTTGGTAAGAAATACACCACTGCAGTGTTTTCCACTTATTTGTATTGATGTAGTATTTATTTTCTCATCTGTTTTCTGTCTTCTCTCTGTAGAACAAAAGCACAGCTCACTTACTGCTGCTAGCTACATATACATGCAACACTTATTCACTACTGAAACATAAATAGATAGAAACTTTATGGCTATATGTATTAGTCTTCACTACCAAAAAAAAACAGTGACATGTTATGAAAATTATTTGCTTAATTTCTTCAGCTTCTTGAATGACTAAATATTTCATTACTAGCAAAAGTTAGGTAGCGCCAGTAGCCATCATAACAGATAAATTTTGAAAATACAGTACAACAGAGGAATTGTACATTAAAGATGTGAGTCAACTAAAGAGGTTTCTAATGGAATTCACTTAGCTGCAATCCTAACCAGGTTCAGTACCTGTCCTTTTTGTTATTTCAATAGTTCCTTGGAACTGTACAATGTGGATTTCACAATGTGGGTGTGGTAATGAAAGTACTTATTTTACCTTTGAAACTTTCAGTACATAGAAAAACGAGTTTGCCTAGCTATGCATTTGCTGTATTGGCTATAGCAATAAGGAGTATCACAGCTCAGTCATACTTCACAAGAGCAGAGAGATTTATGAAAACAAGAATTAATTCTGTAGGCATACATCTTCTCATGTCCAGAGCAGGAAATAAGGAGTTCTGAAATACAAGACAACAGGTGTAAGTGACTCCTGAAATTTACAGTGGCAAAACAGAGCAGAGAGACTTTAGAGTATACATTATTTACTCTGCTTCTAATTTTTACAATTTCTGGCACCATTTTTCATATTGATTAAAAAATTTGCACTCTGCTGTTTACTTCTGACAAAAACATAGCCAGCAATTGTAACACAAGCTTATATCAGATATGAATATTTCCATTCCAGCTCCAGATATTTTCAATGTCAATCATAAACTCTTCTTTCTTTTTTTTTCCTCCTTCGTGATTAGAGTTTCTGTTACCTTTATTATATTCAGTTAACACAAAATTGTAAAGATGTGTACTTTAGTTACAAACTCAGTTGTCTAAAGTAAACAGGTTTAATCATCAGAAAATTATATTACTAAATGAAGTCATTTGAATTGCAATGCAAAGAATACAGCTCAAGAAGGCTGTTATCTGAACTGTTGAAATTTTAAGTTATTTGAATTCAATCATATTTTATATTTGTAGTTTTTGTTTTTTTTTAAATTTACTTATCAGCAATTATTTAATCCCAATGATAGCTCTTGGATATATCTCTCTTGTATACTTCTTATATTTCTGCTTATTTCTGCCATTATCTGTAGAGAAATATAAATAATTGACTTCTATGAATTCTAGGTACACAGTTATATTTAATTCAGACTATCTTTTGATATGAATTTCATAAAATTTGAGGTTGTTATGCTGCAAAGAATATGTGTATATATAATTGTTGTTATATTTGTTGTATAGATTAAGCCTTCACCCTTTTGGAAGTGAGTTTATACATTTATATCATCTCTAGAATTTATTGTAGTAGTATGCTGAACCAGATGTTCAACTTTAAAGCCTCAGCCTCAACCTATGTCTTAATTCAGGAACTGAATTTTTTTCTCAAATAAATCTTTCTTTTGCAAAATTTTTGAGGTGTTGGGTTTTCCCCTTCCCTGATACATTTTTTGTTTGGTTGGTTGGGGTTGTTTTGCCTTCCCCAACATTTTAAAATTATATTAAATTTTTCTTAAATAAAGGAAAGGCAAAACTCGGTATGTTTATTTCTTGGGAAACCACTGTGTTGCTCATGATCAGATAAGAACCTAATAAACATTGTGTTCTCAGCCTGGATTATGTCTAAAGTGAAGTATAAAACAGGATTAATTACCCTGAGTAATTCAGAAAATAAGTCATTCATTTTGCTCCACTATTTTTTTCCAGAAAATAGTCGTGGAGACAGCATGGGGGTCTCTTAGCTGTGTAGGAATCTTATAATCGTAGCTCAAGAGACATAGCACATATTAGGCAACTGGGACACGGACTGACTGCTGAATACTCAGCTTATCCCTGCATGCTCATATAACTGTAGTGCAGGGCTTCAAGAAGCGTGGCAATGTCATCTGTAGTGCTTTGGGACACTGAGTTGAATGAAGCTAGGGGAAAAATATTGGTTCAACTTTTCTGAAGAGTTGTAAACCTTGGAAAACTTTCCAGACAGAGAATGGCGTAAATGAAGTGTTGACTCCAATCTTAGAGTTTGAGATAAAGAAGATATTTTCAAGGCCCATATAAGGAAGTGAAGCTGATCCAATGATTTTTCATATTCATAGCAACTTCAGGTGAAAAAGATAATTAAAAAAAGTAGCTCCAAGTGTTAGAGGAGAGCATTCTTAGATAATATAATCCTAAATTATTTTGGAGATAGCAGCAGATTTGGAGGAAGATCAACATATTTTATTATTTTGTTTGGTTGAGTGTATTTTTTATGGTCATTTAAGAGCACTGTATTTAGTAAATTATCAAAAGATTGGTTGCAAATACTGGCATTAACTTATGATCCTGAAAAAAAAGGGTATCTGAGACGTGAGCTACTAAACATTGTTTCAATTCTGAGAAAAAGTGGTTGAAAAAGAATTTCCTGAGGTCCAATATTTTAGATAGTAAAGTGCCAGCTGTCATACATAAGAGGTAGCCATAATATCTTTACCATTTATGTTTAATAGATTCCACCACCTTAAAGAAACCTCCCCTATAGCAGTAAACGTCAATGCTATCAACTAAAGGCGGAGGGACAGATTTATTGCATTGACAAAAAAGATCTTAGGGAAGGCAGTTCAGAGGAACATCTGTGAGACTTGTGTCCTCTATGACAGCATGTCTGATTACAACTCTGCCTTGAAAAGCATGAAAGAGTCCTTTCCAGAAAATACAGGATGACAGACGTACAGGAATTTGACACCAGGTTTGTCTTCAACCGCAGAATCCTCTCATAGGTCTGCAGATGTGCACTTCTGGCTGGACAGATGTGCCTGATGTTTCTGTTTCTCTCTCATTTCTCTGGGGATATGCATCACCTCCTTCTCACTAGCTCTACCCTAACATGAACTCCTCTGTCATAAGGGTTTAGTTGACTGTGGAGCTGTATCTTAAATTTCCTCAAAATGAAAAATAACTGTTTGAGTTTTTTCATAGTATTTTACAGCTATAATGTCTCTATAATTATTAGTACAACTAAAGGGATAATGCAATGAGCCGAGTCTGCATAGATCAACACTGTTGTCAGAATGGTTTCACATTATGTTACCTAATGTGTTTAATCACTGGCCTCCTTTTACTCTAGACTACTTTGATACATAGCAAACATAAGGCACATGATGATTAGATGATTTTATCTCCACAAATGGAGAGTGTCAGCATTTTGAGCTCCATACATATTTCATACATGTATCATCTAGCAGCCTTTTGTAGCATCTCAGTAGAGAAAATCCAGTTATTAGTAAACAAGAAGTGCAAGTCTCGGCTGAAACTAGTATCTGGAGAGCTTTGTGAAAATTCAAAATTATTTTATGCTTCTTAAAAATATCTTATGGCAAATCAGACAATATTTAATAAGAAATCACATGAAAAAAAGAAACAAATTTTGGGAGATGTAAGGCCAAGTAGTATCTCTATAATTTGAATTAGAGTTTTTAAACATTTCTTCAATAGAAAGGATGGTGTGATTTATCTTACAATAAATAATATTACTATAATAAATGAGAGAAAGCACATCATAAGGTGGTCATTTTTCTCTATGGATTTTGAAGGAGACTTAATATTGCCTGCTTAGATATAAATTTCTAAATTGTAGATATCTGGAACTAACCAGTAAAGATAGATCACATATCAAGGCTCTGTATTTTAATGTCATTACTATTTGACTCAAGTAATTATACAGTTAACAAAAAAACAGTTGTGGAGAGCTAAGGGCCAAACTCCCACGCAGCTACTTGCTCACTCACTCTCTTTAGTGGGACAGCAGGAGAGAATAGGATGAGAAAGCTAATGGATTGAGATAAAGGTAGTGAGATATATTAGCAGTCTCAGCTTGACAGACTTAGTTCAATCTATTGCCTATTAATATAGATTTGAGTAGTGACAAAGAAAGACAAACATCAAACCCTCATCTCTCTTCCAACCTCTCCCAGGCACTTCACTCTGCTGTTGTCCAATTCTCTCCCCACCTCGAGCAGCACAGGAAGGGACAGGAGCAGTATGGCTGGAACACAGCAGTTTTACTCTTCTGTTACCCTACACTGGTGCAGGCTTTTCCCACTGGGTGAGCTTCTTCAGGAGAAAAATCTGCTCCCATGTCAGGTCTCCATGGGTATCATCTTCTTTGAGAAATATCCAACTTCTGCTGTTTGCAGTCCTCCACAGGCTGCAGTGATTGTCTCCTCCATGTGCTCTTCCAAGGGAACACCAGCTCTAGCAGTCTCCTTCACAGGGTAAAGGGGAGTATCCCCTCCCTCCGAGATTTTGCCACAGACTGCAGCTCCCACTCTTTATTTCCTGACATTGGCGCTCACACAACAGTTTCCTACTTTTGTGTTCCATCCTCTTCTGTCTGTATGGCATTTTCTGACCTTTTTAAAAAATGGTTTCCCTGAGATTTTGGTTGAGGGGCTCAGCCGTGCCCTGAGGCGGCTCAGTAGGGGCCAGCTGGAACTGGCTCTCTCTGACACAGACCAGAGACCATCCTCCTACCCCTGACAACCTCGACATACATGCAAACCCAACACAGCAGTGTTTCTAATTCTGCTTATAATCACCTTCACATCAAATGAACATGAACAATAGCTCTGGTATCTTATGAGATTTCAGATCTCTAGGTAACATAGCAATATTTGAGTTATACTAAACTTATACCAAAGTGTGTCCCAAATTTTACAAACGGCAATAAAAATCTAGGACTGTAGAGTGATAATTATTTAGTTTTTTTCCTCAAGAAAGGGTCACCTCTTCATGTTTGTGGCTGTTTTGTAAAACACAGGCACTTCCAGAAAAGTAGATCTGTTTGAAGAGGCTTATAGAAAGTTAATTATATCAGCAGTCTAGGACTTCACATTCAGAGAAGCAATCAGCATCAAATTGTTGAATGGTTTTCAAATAAATGACAAGTAAAAATGACATTGGTATGATGGAAAGTCTTAAAGAAATTTCATTAGCTACCTTCAGTGATGGTCCAAGGTGAGATGAGATGCACAGAGCAGTGGGGCTGAAGATAAAGCAGGACACCCTATAGTGAATTAATATTAAATTCTCAGAGTATGGCATACTGCCAGTTTTTCTGAGAGATTTAGCTAATCTAATTAAAAGACAGAAGTGAGAGGACAAGTTCTGTGTTTGGCTGTCAGCACTGAAATAAGAAGGAATACTGAGTAGTAAAATGGCTGTAAACAAATACACTCAACACAAAAATGATAACTAAAGGGCACGTACTATTCACTATTCCACCAGTAATAAAACTGGCTTTCTTTATTAATATTAGTTCACCACAACTCAGTCAATAATCTTGATTTTTTTTTTTTTTTTTTTGCAACGGACATAATGAAAATATATTTTACATAAAATATACAAAGGAAAAATGACACAAAACAGGCAGGGCAAAGAAAAGCTGATCACAAATACTTCTAAATAAACTCAGTGATGGTTTTTATACATTTGTTACAAAGGTTTGGGTTTATTCTTCTCTGATATAAAAACACAAGATCACAATTAATTCTAAATTCATCAACCCTTTAGAAGCAGCAACATTTGTTGAAAATCTTCAGATGATTGCCTGAATAAGGTAATGGAAAGCACTGTCCTAAGGGGTCAGAATAGAATGAAAATATAATTTTACTATCTCATGCTTTGGAGGACAAGGCTAACTTTTTATAGTTTTATGACCAGTAGTATATAACGAGTGTTCAATTACACATTCCATATATGTATCCAGTTACAGCATATTACTCTTTTTTTTTAAATTTATTTTATTAATACTTGCTTATTTGGAGCTTATGCAAAAAAAAAAAAAAAAAAAAAAAATCCAATTGCATATAAAAAGAATTTTACCATCACAGGCTGTGAACAAACCATAAATGAGGTTTTTTTACGTCTCAACTTTTCAGAAACAATCAGCTTCTATAGTCTCATTCTAGCTACTTCTGCTACATACAAAGTGGACAACTGTTTTGGTGGCAGAATTAGGAAGGTGATGCATCTGCATTAGATGGAAAACAACTAATTTATTTCTCTGCAGTAGATGCACATCTATGCTCATTAAAATCAAAGTCAAGATTTGTGTTTTCTTCAGTGATGTAAGATGAAATAAAAGCATTTAAAGACTGAGCTATTCCCATCCTCAGAATTAAATATCTGTGATTGCTGAGTATCATGGAGGGGGAAAGAATCCAAGCTGAATGTCTGTTTTCTGTCATTTATCTGCAAAGTTAACTTTTGTCAGATATAATAATAACATTTCCATATGGATCTTTTAGTGTTAAGTACACATTTAGCATTTTCTTAACATACATTCTAGCAGTACAGTAAATTCCTTTGGTTAATGCTGCATTACATATAAGTAAAGATGCAATGCTTTATTCGTTCAGACTCATCTAAAGAGGGAAAATAAAAGTATCTGGCATTCCATGGCTGTCAGCTGGAACAGAATATCTTTGTAATAATAAGACTAAAATATCAACGTTATAAAACAAGTAGGACAGAACCAAAGTACTCTAAACAGGACTGGTATGAAAGATTAGATACAGAGACTGGAGAAGCCTTGGTACTCTCTTGGGCAGTTGTGAATGAATGTTTTAGGTTATTCAAAGAAGGGCCAGCAATGGTATTGGCAGAAGCAGGTTTAATATAAAAATGAGAGTGCGAAAAAGTTCATTGGTAAGATCCACTCTACTACTTAGTAGATGGTAAAAGCAGAGAAGAAGAAAAATCAGAATAAAATCTAAAGTAAATCAGTCTATAATTAAAATCGGTGTAAAATGATCTGTGTGGATGCTGGGGGTAGAAAAAAGGCACATATGGGAAAGGGTAAGTATACAAAGTAAGAAGGGAGGCCCCTTGTTGAATCACCATGTTTACAATGCACCCTCTTGAACAACCTAGCCCCAGACTCCATCAATGCTTTAGGCCTAAAGGTTTTGACAGAACTTGAACTTATCAGCTCTTAATCCATAGCCTAAGTTAACAATTTAACAAAAGATTCTATAGAATTTACTGTAGCACAGCAGTAACTCACTTATAGGCCTAACTTACTTGCAAAGCTAATGTACTTAAGAATCTAAGACAGCAACATTCATAGTATGTTCATGTTTACACCCAAAGGAGTATGTGAAAGGGATATACTTGTGAAAAATTCCCCTTGAGTTCACTGAAGTATTTACATCAGATGTTTTTGCATCTTCTTAATTTTTGAAGGACTGGGGATATCAACTGGGATCTGTTGTCAGTTGTCCTCAGAGTATAGGAAACGTGAGAATTTGCTTGCTCTGAGAGGCAGCCCACTCAGATGCAAATCCTAGAATCATATTCAGTCCAGCGTCAGAAGAGACCTTAAAAATCTTCTAGTTCCAACCCCTCTTCTTTAGCACCGCCAGGGGTGAGACATCCACAACTTCTTTGGACAACCTGTTCCAGTGCCTCACCTCTCTGACAGCAAAGAACTTATTCTTAATTTCTATTCTAAACCTACTCTCTTTCAGTTTGAATTCATTCCCCTTGTCTACTGTGGTTATACCACCAGAGTAAGATGTAAATGTGGTGTCTCTTCTTTAATACGTAAATTGGAAAAAAAAAAAAAACCAACGCAGCTTAGTGCTACACATTACAAAGTATTGACTAGGGCAGGCAGCTAAATTTTGCAAAATTCCATCAAGTTTTAGGAAACTTGTCCTATATTTATTGAGATCTTTACTGACTTCACAAAGGTAGTTAACATTTCTTCTGCTGGTGAGGGGAATGGTCACAAAGACGTACAAACGGTATGTCATAATTGTGTTTCTGAACAAAATTGGATTAATAAAGAAAGACTCTAAGCTTCTGATTTAGCTGTTATTCCAGCAACCTATCATCTCCAAAGAATGAATTTTCTGCATCTGTTAGGAAGTAAACAATAAACAAAAAGATCAGGAGCAACTCAGAGGAAGAAAACTCTTGAAGTCTCTTTACAGAAAGAGTGACTAATCTTGTTCCAGACAGTTTACATTTTTTAATTGAGATGTTTTAGACCTCGATGGGAGAGATGTTATTCATGGAACTATTTACTCTTAATGCCTTCTCACAATGAAGGTCATTGTCCCTTGTACATTTATAATTTTATATAGGCAAAAATTTAACACACTTTGTACATGGACATGCAATTTATTGTTAGCTCAGCTAAAATGCTATAAAACAAATATAACTAAAACAGTTATCTTGAGTCCAGTTACAAAATATAATCTGATAATATAACTTTATACAGACAATTAATATTCTAAAACAAAGTGTCCATCTGGAATATATAAAACTAATATTTACTCTGCTCTTTGGTGCTGCACTCACAATGTTTCAGGGGTCCTAACATGATGACAGCCATTTTCCTCAGTAGAAAGGTGGTCTGTTGTGCAAAACATTGATAATGTTTCAAGTTCTTCCCTGTAAGACTTGCAGTATTTGTGATGGTAGTTCCTTTTTTATTGTCTTTGGGTTTGTTTGTATCTTTCTACTTATTACTACAGTGAAATTCTTTTTCATTTGTTTCCACTTACCTCTTAAAAGTTGCACAACTGCTTCTTCCAATCTCAATGGAAACAAAGTCAACAATATTTTAGACAACAGTATACAAAGAAACTGCAGCATCTGTAAGCATTTGGTCCTTCAAATTTATTTCATATTTTAGAAGATAGAATGAAATATTTCAGAAGTGACATCTGTTTTATGTATTTCTTCCCCTGCCATTATTCTCATTCTGCCAGTCTAATATCATTCTGAACATGATTTTAATTTCATGGTAAAAAAAAAAAAAATACAAATAGACATTACCATCATGTTGTATAAAATTCAACACAAAAGATACTCTATGAGTTGAAACTCAAATATGTAGTCTGTCGAAGTAAAATTCAGAGGTAATTGATAACATATATGGTGTAGTTCAGAATAAATTATTTAGAACTTTACAGGTTTAACATACAAAAAAAAAGGCACTTCACTTTCTGCTGACAAAGGTATAAATCATTCTGGTTTTAAAAATTCCTCTCTGTCATCATGCCTCCCATGTACATGGAAGAGCAAGGACCAATACAGGATCATAATCCTTTGCTGAACATTCAAGAAAATGTTTTAGCTTGATAGTCTATTAATGCCATCTAATTAGACACTAAATGTTTCTTCTCTGTTGGCAGTTATAATTTCTAAATCATGCCTAATAATGCAGTCAAATAAGGCAACAAATATTTTCAGGGAAAGAAGAGACAGAATCAGCTTTTTTAGGAACAAAACCAGATTTTCTTATGAGGTGAAGAGAAACTAATGCTATATCAGATTATCTGTCTGGAGGAAATCTTTAAATAACTGGACAAAGTTTCAGAATATATTTAGATTTTGATAAAACACTTCATGATATGAGGACTTCTAGAGTTAAATATTCATACCTTGACTAAAATAGAAACTAAAGGACACATCATGGGGTAGAACAGTCATAAACAGTTAAAAAATGCAAAAGTACACAGGAAACATTTTGCATCAGACAAATTACTTTGATAACAATTGTCAGAAATTCTGTTACTAGCGTTTTAAGAGGAATGTAGAAAAATTAATTCAGCAAGAGATAGGTCAAGGGTAAAAAAGCTCTCTGATGTTTGTTTGTTTGTTTGTTTGTTTGCTTGTTTTTATAATGATTATGATGGCATAGAACAGGGCTGGCTTCAGAGGTTTTCCTTGCATCATGATCTGGGTCATTGACCTTTATTTCAATAAACAAATGGAAAAATTTATGTAAGGCCTTGGTTTTATTTCTTGTTGTCATTACTTTAGTGCTTCATTTGCACTCTAAAATCTTTAGTATGTGACTTTTTTTACAAACCTGTGGAGAAAAATCAATCATATCATAGTTGTCTTTTTAGGAGATTATTAACAGAGACATAGTCTGTGAGGATTTGTCTTTATTATAATATTACATTGTTGAATATTTTCTCTAAGTACTCAATACTACATGGTTGCATGTAATTTGGTTTTCTCAAATCCGATGGAAATAAAATAAAATTTAAAACTTCAACAGATTTGGTTAGTTAAAGCAGGAAAAAGATTCATTTTAAGATAAGAGAATAAGCTTTCATCTTTCTTTGTTACACACTTTTAAAAAATATTTTCTAACAAGCTGCACATCTGGAAGAAACCAAAAATACACTAATTATATTCCCACCCTCTGCCAGCAATGATCAGTATTTTACATTCCACTGAAGTTTGTATGGAAACTTTAAGGCTAGGTAGAGAGAACAAATAGCAGTAACATGTCCATGCTTTACTTCTTTTGACAAGTTTTCTTACCGACCCAACAGAATGTTTTTACAGACCTGAAGACGTTTTACAGAGCTGACAATCATTGTATATTTTTGTGGATCTTTACTGCTAAAAGGTTAATGAACAGAATTGTAAAATTAGTTTTTGTTACGACTCAGACACATGATTTCATTGTTCACTGTTAATTTATCATTGACAGCAAGTGACAGCAATAGATGGATCTCCAAAATTTCTCATTTCCTTCTCTTACCTCTTAGGATCAGCATTTGGACTGAAATCTGTCTGATGCTCTTTAAACCAATAACTGTGGGGTACAGCAGGATAGAACTGGCCTGGAAATGTATAAGATGCCTCTTTTGTTTCAAAGACAACAAGAAAAATTCTCTTTGTTTCAAAGAGGCCTTAAGTCCAATTTAAACCATCTTATGTTGATTGGGGCTGGAATAGATTAAGTTTTCTTCTTAGTTGATGTTCTCTCCTTCCCATCCTGCCACTGAGTAGGCTGAGGATGGAGAAGTTGGGAGGGGACACAGCTGGAACAGCTGACCTCAAAAGACCCAGCAGTAAAAGCCAGGGAAAATAAGGAGAAGGGGAGAATTTTCAGAGTTATGGTGTTTTTTTTCTCCAAGCCACTGTTATGCATGATGGAGCCCTGCTTTCCTGGAGATGGCTGAACACCTACCTGCCCACAGGAAGGAGTGGGTTAATTCTATGTTTTGCTTTTCTAGCATGTGCCAGTAGTTGCTCTACCTGTTAAATTGTCTTTATATCAGCCCATGAGTTTTTACACATTTGCACCTCCTTCTACAGATGAATCTTATACTTTTTCATATAAAGATATTTATAGCTTTGCAAGCTGAATTATTGTCTTTATTGTAGTTTTCATAGTTAACATATGCATTATGTTTCTGCAATCTGTAGATTAACTACAAAGGGCTGGAATGAAATGAATATGTGCTATGTACTACAAATCCTTTAAATTTAACACTGTACACTTAAAGAATGTAGTTATTGCTATTGGAAGACAAAATAATGGAAGAAAAGTAAAAACAAAAATAAATTGGACACGGAAGTTAAGGGGAGTAAAATATGATGATGAGTACATTTTCCATGCATAAGATTTCCTATGTTGGTTAGTAGCTAGCAACTGTGAAATATTGAAATGGAATGGCATCTCTTGTAAGAGATGATTTTCCACTGAATTCCTATTTACTTCAGATGGTTCTGTTCTAATTTACTCTTCTTAACTAATTCAGCCTTAAATCATTTTATTTCTCTCAGTCTTTGTAACTCAGCTAGGATTTTTCCACATACCTAGTCATAAATCCAGTCGTAGTCTAATAATGTTGCCAGCAGCTGCTAAAAGCTGCGTTCAGGGTGCTCAAGTTAAATTCACTTATTAGTAGCCCTTGAAAATGCTGGTCAGCCTTTTTTTTCTTTTTCCTTTATTTATGTCTGTGTATATGCAGATTGTGAGTGTTTATGCAGTGGAGAGAGATATAAACCAGATACAATAGCCACGTCTCTTTTTCCGTGTAAACAGTTCCAGGCAATCTCACATTCCCAGTTTATATGTTTTCATTAGCACTTCCACTTGCGGCAAGAGAGCTGCTTTATGTTTTACAAATTTAGACTAAGACTGTTCATACTTGTCATCTAGTTGAAGTGAAATGTGAAAAAGTGCTAAGAGATGCTACACTGGATTTACTGGACAGATATTAAAGCCCAATGCTGCCTTTGTGTGTAAACTGTAGTTTCTGGAAGGGAAACACTCACATTGAATATTTCTTTCCTTTCTGTGCCAGTGTAGAGAACATTCTCTGTATCTAAATGACGGGAGAATTTGTAACTAGTGGGATCTCAGTTCTCACTGGTAGAGATGAAAAATATTCTTTTCATTCCCATAAAATCTTCCATGGAATTGTCGTTACTTAGGGTTCCTGTGCTCACACAGAAACTCCATTTTCCTATCTGTGACATCCATTACAGGGAGTTTTAGAGACGCAATTGTTGTAGTAATGAATTTCCACCTCTGAGTTGAAGTTAGGAAGTGACCAAATATTAAAATATACCTATAATTTATTTGCCTTGCAGAATATCTAAAGGGATCAAAGTTTCTTTTTTGCACAATTTTACATATAGTGTGTCATGAAACAGGGACGGAAAACAGGCATAGAGTTGTTGGATAGAGGGTGAGAAAAAACAAAATAAGATAAGAGACAGGAAATTTTATACAGGAGGAATGACGTATAGTCTAGTGACAAAGTTGGGAGTCTAGAATTTACTGCTTCAACATCAATACCCAAATACCTCCCTATATCTGGCCTAGAAACGTGTCTTTTGTACAATACTTCCTTTCCCTGTATATCTCTGAAGGGCTGTGAAGTAACAAATCCCTTGGTCTACGTCTGCAGTAGAAACCAATGCATAGCCACAAAATAAGCTGGGATACTGGTCATCTCCTCATCTTCACTGATTGCACATTTACTGTCTCTTACAGCCCCTCTGACTAACTTCTTTTACAAGTCAAGTATGTCTACATAACATACTGCTTAGACTTTCTCTAAGGAATATGAGAGAAAAAGTGTGAGACTTGGTGTCACTTGACCACAGATAGGTCCCTCCTGGTTTGTTTTTTCTTCTACATGGTAGACTACACTTATGCTTAGTTTTTTACACATTAGAGTATTAATTTAAAGAAAAAATGTCAGAGCTGAGGTGAAAGCCATAAAATTGATGGTATTCAACATACATTATTTGCAATGTGGAGGTGTAAATAAGCATTTTCATGTTTAATTTTATTCGACCTGTCATATCATTAAAAGTTATAGCGCGAAAGATTAATTACATCACAGTACCATATATCACAGGATTTGGGCATATATGGACTTTGTGTGGAAAAGGAGAAACCACATGACGATACGCTTTCCTGAAAATATAATCAAAAAGGTCAATTTAGTCATTCACTTATGGATTTGATTAGTCATCTTTGGAAGAAGTGCAACAAGAACAGAAGAACAGAAGAAACCACCACTATTGTCTTAAATCAGTGGTCTATGCATCTCAGAATTATGGTCCCTGTTACTGCAGTACAAGTGGCCACAGGAAAGATCATCACTTCTGCAGTCCTTTTCTCTGCCACCCATGTAGTCTTGAACTGAGGAAATTAAAGCATACACTTCTGCTGGTTGCCTTCAACATTTATTTATGGCCAATGTCAACCACTCCATAATGAAGATTTAAATACCATGCAAAAGGCAGCAAATTGGAAGTTAGGAGGAAATTTTCTTTGCATCATTTGATACAGTCTAAAACTATAAAGACTGCCTTCTGTCATATTTTGCCACATATTATTTCATCTTCTAAAATTCACACATACACATATAAAACATATACTATAGAATCTATACCTATGTAGTATAGTATATAGTAAGTATGCCATGCATATAGTGCACATAAAGCATAGCATAAAATATTCAGTGTGAAGGATCAGCCTACAACGACCATGCCATTCAAATCTTCATTGCCTGAACATTTCAGAGCCAACCAAAAGTTAAAGCACGCTATTAAGGGCATTGTGCAAATGCCTCTTAAATACTGATAGGCTTGGGGCATTGGCCACTTCTCTAGGAAGCCTGTTCCAGTGTTTAGCCATCGCCCTTGGAGTAAAGAAATGATTAATAATGTCCAGAATGAACAACCTATTCCACATTATTAAACCATTCTCATGTCCTGACACCAGAAACCAGGGAGAAGCACCTCTCTCTCCACTCCTTTTCCAGGAAGCTGTAGAGATCAAGGTAGTCATCCCCAAGCCTGCTTTTCTCTAAATCATACAATTCCAAAGTCCTCAGATGCTACTCACGGGACATTCTTTCCAGCCTGTTCACCAGCTTAGGTGCCTATGGATGCACTTGAGTACCTTAAGATGCTTCCCAGGTTGTGTGTCCCAGAACAGAACACAGCACTCAAGGTGAGTTTGCAGCAAGATAATCACCTTTTGACTGGCTGATGAAATTGGGTTTGATGCACCTTGGTATAAATAAATGTTACACATATAGATAGACATTATAAGATATTTATCCTATTTATGCACTGCATGCCTATCATATCTGGTATTAGCTATACTGTACATACTGTCTGTATACATTACTCTATGTACTATTCTATAAGCCACACTGGATGAAGGACTGGCTTATGGTCAGGCCTCAAAATGTAGGGAATGGGACAACACCTAACTGCCAACTGGTCAGCAGCAACATTCCTCAGGGTTCAATTCTAGGGCTAGTTCTCTTCAGGATTTCTTATCAATGATCTGGGTGCAGGAGTTGGATGCACCATTTAAAAAGTTTGCAGCTGATATTGTGTATTGTCCCTGCACATGGCAGAGGACAGGATGGTATTTGGGCTCCCTTCCTACCCAAACCTTTCTATGGTCCTACAAGATGTGGGACAAAGTGCCTTGCAGAGGGATTTAGCTATATTGGAGCATCGGACAATTAATAGTAATTTAACAAACTGAAATGCCATCCAACGTCACCAAGGGTGGACTCGTGCCAGGCACAAGCACACATTGGGAGAGGAATATCTGGAGAGCAGAAAGGAAACTGTGCTCTGGCAGCCATCCTGAGATGCAGCAAACACAGTGTAACCAGCCAGCAGATTTTAGTGGACCCAGAGAAAGGCCACCACAGTCTTGAACACCTCTCTTATGAAGAAAAGCTGAGAGGGTTAGGGCTGTTTAGCACAGATAAGAGGAGGCTCTTGAAATATTTGATTGCTGCCTTTCAGTAGTCAAAGCAGATTTACAAAAGAAAACAGAGAGAGACTTTCTAGAAATGCCTGTAGCTTCAGTGGAAGGGCCAGTGCTTCAAAACTTTAGGAGGGTAGGTTTTGATTGGAGGTAAGGAAGAAATTCTTTACAAGGAAGATGGTGAGATGCTGGAATAAGTTGTCCAAAGAAATTGTGGATCTTCCATCACTGGAAATGTTCACAATCATATTGGATTGAGTAACCTGACCTGGTGAAAACCACCAGGGCAAAGCAGTTGAACTCAATGATCTTTAATTGTCCCTTCCTACCCAAACCGTTCTAATGCTCTGGAATATTCTTAACAGTGATGTGGAAAATTTCATCTCTGTTTCATTTGTACTTTACAGAAAAAAAAAAAAAAATAAAAAAAAAAAATAAAACCCAACCAGACAAAAAAAAACAACCAACCAACCAAAACCCAAAACCAAAAATTAAGTATATGCATATACATATTCAGAAACCATGACAAATATGAGGGAAATTTTACCATGTGAACTGATATTTATGTCCTGCATTTATAGGATTTATGCCAATAATTAACTTGAATTGGGAACATTCAATGGAAGAATAGGTATGCTTGTATATAATTCTCATTAGAAATTGATCTCAGGGACCATAGTTCATATAAATCCATCATAATGCTGTTATTAGGAAAATGACTGGGAAAATTCTAATGCTTTCAGCATTCTGAGATTTCAAATGAGTTAAAGATGAAACCTGAATTTTTAAAGCTATGAAAAGACAGGTGTTAACCTCTCCTGAGTCCTTTTCCAGCCACCTGCCAGTCTCAGTACAAAAACTAACACAAAAATGTAACACACTTTCATATCCATAGAAAGCCTTTATAAAGATTAAAGCTTTGCATTATCTTTCCTTCATGAACAAAAAATCTTTTTTCCCTTAGTGAGATCTTTTATAACTGATTTCTATTGTGTGCTAGATTATTTTTTAATGGCTGTGATTCAGCTTCTGGTTTCTTCCAATACTCCCCTCCCCCAAATAAGCAGCACAACTTGTTCAAATTGAATAGAGGTGGCTACAAGCTGACATCTGGGTCAGTGTGAAGAACAAGGACAAAGTTTCCATGGCTCTCTTTTAAGAACAGAAGGACAGGTTTTTTCCTGGAATTCTGAAAGTAGTCTAAAGGCTTACACGTGTAGCTTTCCTTTCTAAATGAAAGATGAAAGTACTGCAGAAAAAAGAATCAATGTCTTGTTAAGGAAGAAATAAGTTAATAAAGAAGTTCTTATTTGGGAATATATTCAAGACAAAAGCTAGAAGTCTATGCATATCCTCTAAAATTTAATGTTGATAGTATACTCCATATCATACAGGTATTTTTATACATATATGACTTACTTTTAAGTAGAAATTTTTGTCAGAAATTAAATACCTTTGTGCTAAGTGCTTGTATCTAAGTGCTGCAAGCATAAACGCTGCCTATAAATAGAAACTGTTGTTAATTTTGTCATCTGAACAGAAAACTTTACACTTGCACTTTAAAGGCATGCTGACAAGTGCAGTAATCCATAGGAGTAACCATGATTGGGTGGTATTTTATTTTTCAGAACGGAGTTAAACGAGGCACATATGAATCACAAAAGGTGAAGTTGCAATCAAAAAAAAGGTATTTTTCAGTAACAACACATTACAGACATTTAAAAGGCAAAGGCTTTTTTGACTGTAAGATATTAGAAAATAACATTTTAGATGAGCCCTATTTTGCTGGACTTTGAAGCTTAAGTTTGCAATAAGGATTATTTAATCAAATGTCAACTAAATATAAGCTGTCACATCTAATATAAGATAGAATATATCATGTTTCAAGTCTGTGCTAATCATAACCTTATTGATATTATCTATAGTGGAAAGTACATATCTGCAATGATTTTTCCTATATCATCTTTCATGCAGAAGGTAATGTTTAAGTGTATGAAAATGAATCCTGAAAAAGTTTTTCACCTAAAGTGTAATTGAGCAGTGGGAAAGGCTCCCAAGGGAAGATATCATAGCAGAAAGCCTGAAAGAGGTCAACAAGCATGTGGACAATACTATCAGGCACCAGGTGTCATTTTTGGGGTGCCCTGTGCAGGGCTAGGAATTGACTCAATGATCCTGATGGGTCTTTTCCAACTCGGCACCTTCTCCGATTCTATTAAAGATAAAAGAAAACTCTCTTTGACAGGATGTTATAACAACACTTCTGCATTTCTATGAGATATGACAGAGGAACCTTAAAAAATTATTAGTCAAACAGAATTGTGGAAATACTTTTTGGTTCCTTTGAATGAAAAAAAAATATTGAGAGAAAAACTCCTTTATATAGGAATGTTTTTCTTTTTTATTAAAATATGAAAATTAGTTAGTAGCTTCCCTCATTCGGCCATATAAACTTTTGTTCCTTAAGTATTCTTAGGATACATTCTCTAGACAGGTACTTCTCTCAGTAAGTGTACCATCTTGATATGAAAACTATGAATTTCCTTAAGAATCACTGAAATATTTCACAGACCTAGGCTATAGCTATATATGAGTGGAAAACAGTTGATATGACAAATTCATTGCTGCTTCATAGTTCAATTTGAAAATTGAAGTGTAAGAAACCTTCCTCTTAGTTAAAATAATATTTTTTGACATTTAAATATATTCATAATTAATTTTCATTATTTTTACAAGAAAAGTAGTATTTGAAGAAATAAAAAATCTTTGATCACTTACATACTGATTTTGCCATTCAAATAAAATCTTGTCTTTGTATGAATTTACTAATATTTATTTTAACAAGAAAAAACCCAACTCATAACTACATTATTAAATTTCTTTCACCATATTTGACACTTCAAAATCTGGCACCATATTTAATCAAGTCATCTCTGGCTTATATTGCATTAATGTAAGAAGATAGAGTTCAATCATTCTGGTAATATTGGACACTGTTTTTCTCGTGACTAGAAAATTCACCATCCAAACATGTCTTTTTAGACATTTTCATTGTCTATAAAGAAGCCTCTGGCAATCATCTTAGAAGAAGATATTAAATTTTCAATTTTCTAAAATTCAAGTAGATAAAACCTTCCCTAATAACAATTCTGAGGTCGCTTTACGAGATGTTGACTAGACTTAGTCCTGACTGGGTCAGGAGTCAAATGGCATCAAACCTTTGGTTTATGTTATTGCACAATACATCAAGTATTACTTCTGGATATCATTACATTCCTGTATTTGGTTCAGATACACCCTTTTTTTAAATTCAATTTTTACTTTGTGTGCCTAACTAGAAAAAATAGTTAGCCAGTAAGTAGTAATATTTTCTGCTACAAAAAAAAATGTAATAAAATAAAAAACAAACAACAAGTGAATAACTAAACAAAACAAACAAAAACAACCACTTAAACAAAAGGAATTGTTTTGAAAATATTATATTGTTCTAGACTGTCTAATTAGACAGGTATTTTGTTTCACATTTAAATACAAGTCTTTAATTAAGAATCTTTTGGTGTATGAGACATGTTTCTTTTAACAATATTTCTAGGCAAGTATCTCATTAAACAGAAATTTTTTAAGAATTTTTTTTTTTTTTTTTTTTAAGTAGCAACATCAAATCAGCAAGCAAAGTGTAAGCAATATGCATTACAAGACATCTTAGTGAATTGGCATCTAACTATGGTAATTACTAGCACATTTGCCCTTATCACTTCAGTGCATGGGCATCATGCCAGTTGTCTTTATTTTGCAGGGCCCTCATTCTGCAAATCAAAAAACATTCTAAAAAGCCTTGATGCATTTATTTCCTAATCTCACTATCTTCAGTCAGTCATTACCAAATCCATTAGACTTGACATAAATCACGTCAGACTCAAAAATATTTAACATTTCAAAATGCAATGCTCATGAATATGTGCCATAATCAGTTTACAATTACTTACTGTTTAACTCAGTCAAATTAACAAGCCACTCTTCCTTCTATGCATTCCTGGAAGAAATAAACTGGATATATACTTTAAGGTGAGAATACCAGACTACAAACAGACACAGAAGCCTGTTTTAGACATCTGAGTTGAGAGACACTCATCTCAATAACTTGCATTCCTATTGTCAATAATAATGAGAATGTTATCCAAATTATACTACAGTAACAGCAGAGAGAAAATATCCAACCTATAACTTCATAGATCATACAGATTAAATATCTGCAGGCAAAAAGATGGATTTCAACAAAATATGCACGAAAATATGCACTTCAACCATTAAACTAGAAAGGAGAAGAAGACTTAATCTATCACAACTTCTGAGAAATTACTCTGTGTGTAATAAAGGCCCTTAATATCGGGAGATGGATCATGAATCCCAAATGGAGAAGCTTTTTTCCAGACCAGAACTGAGTGCCTCTCTTTAAGAAATGAAGCATAAGGCCTGCAGCTCTTCTCAGCATTGTCTTCTAGCAAATTATTTCTGCTTAGTTCAGCAGCCTGGCTTCATGGATTTCTTTAGGTCTGTAACAGTCCTCAAGCACTTTGAAGGGTCTTGGGCACTGAAAACAGAGTATGTATTCTACTCTGTGGCAAAATATATGGAACAACCAGAAATTTCCATATCAGACATTTTTAGACCAATCTCTAAGCCAAAAGACTTTATTATCTAATGGCCAAGAGTTTCTTATCAGCTCTGTGTAATCTACTTGTTACCAAATTAGAGAAAATACCGTTCTGCCTGACAGTTCTGCTTTTTTGGTATTTTAAATGTACATCTAGATAATTAATGATTTTTTTTTCCCCTCTTAGGTAATAGGAACTCAGAAACCTAATATTGTTTCAAAGTTGTAACAGTTAAAAAACGCTAGTGATCTAATGTGGGGGGCAGTTTGTATTGGTATAGTTGTTTATTTGTTGGTTGGTTTGTTGCAGTTTTTTTGGTTGGGTTTTTTTCTCCTCTAGTAGTATAATCTGGAGTGGTGAATCATCATGGAATGGAATAAAATTGAATTCTGCTTAAGCCAGTAGTTTCAGTGTTTTAAACATGCTCATTCAGAGCAGAGACTTCAAAAAGGCAGATTTTAATCTGATATATATCCCTATAACATCACTGTGTGATTTTTTTTTTTGCCTATTTTGAAAATGAAAGTTCTGTACAGATACTCATGGAAAACAAGATTCTTCACTCAGCTGTCATACATGCAGAATTTATGCAGAGATACGTTCAAGTACAAGCTTGAATCGAGCACTTGTGTAAGTCGTAGTTATGTCCTTGGGTGTTTTTCGTTTTAAGCTGTGGTCTGTGAGATGGGCTGACCTTGGAAGGATGCCAGACCTTCACCCAGCCCCTCACACCCACTCAGCTGTTCTCTTACTCTCCCTCCTCAATAGGACAGGCAGAGAAAATAAGATGAAAAAGCTCACGGATCAAGATAAAGACACAGCTTGTGTGTTGCAGGGGGATGGGAATGGAGGTTGCAGTCAGTCCAAAACTGTTCCTCTTTGATGCTCTCTGCTCATCCTGAAATTGGGAAGTGTAGTAACTGCACTAAAGGTATAATTAATTATTTTTCATTAAACAGTGTCAGTATCACAGCCCTGGCCCAAAATGCCTTTCTTTTTTTTTCTGCTTCCAGGTAACTATATTATATCTACATCATTTTATGTGAATTTTCAGGGTCCTTATGGGTATACAACAATGATTGTCACTTTTCCATCATATAATTTTATTTTTCATTTTTTAAAAAATGACATTTTCTGTAATAAAATATGTTAGGTAAAGTCTCTGTAAGGTTTGGGCATGTTTATTTGGGTTTAATCACCTCTACTAATAACTTCTCATTAAAGCTTCTTTGACAGCAAATTTCAACTTTTAAATTCAATTTAAAAAATATGAGTTTTTTGAGCTAAATGCACTCATCTTGAAAACTGTGAGTAGATATGCTCCAAGATCAGACTGTAATTTGGCTTACTTTTCCAGCTATAACCAAACACTCAGGGAAGATTGTCAACATAAATTAAACATTTCTAGGGTAAGGAATAGATCTGGTTAATTTTAATGTGTTCACAATCTGATTTATTTTGTCAACCGTATCACAGAATATTCAATAAGTTGTTAGCATAGAAGAAACCAGGAAGGATTTACACCTAACTTTAAGCAGGAACAATTTTCATAGTTGTGTGTGAAATACTCTTTTTGCCAAATGCCTCAGATTTTCTGTTGTATTTACATATAAAATTATTGCTTATTTTCACTTCTTGTAATCAATATTTTAATTGTTGCTGCTAAAAAAATCTATTTTTATACAGAACAGGAAATGTTTATGTCCATGTTGGCAATAATTGCATCATTTATATTTTACAGCATTTACTTTTTTGTCTTTTTTTTTTTGTCTCTGTTGTGACTACCAGAAGTAAGTTTCTGGACATGTAGCATTGGCAGTGCAAAGCAATACCTGCCTTTCTAACCAGACACAGCTTTCACTGATGCTGGACAGATCAGATTGAATCTTAACAGCTCAGCCACGCCAAAAACACAGACACAACTTGAGTTCAACAGGCTTTGGATCAGGCTCAAATGCCCATGTTTTTCCATCTTCATTTTCCTCAGGCAAGCAAGCTCTTGCTTGCAGGAAACCCATCTGGTCCTGTGGTGTAGGAGATGGCTGCAGGAGGTCAAAATGTGAGGAGCCCGGGCTGGTGCAGAAATGTCTTCTGATCCCCAGGAAGCCCCGGGGCAGCACAGCAGAGCTCTACCAGCCTCTCACGCAAAGAAGTTAAAGCAGCTCTGGGCAGCAGCTGAGCAGTGGCTAGAAAGAAGTACAATTGAATCTTCCTTACTTCTCATGGATCAGAAAAAGAGATGTTCACTTAGACTATGTGCAGGGAAAAGACTGTGCTGGATGGTATTTTAATGTACTTATCTCAAAATAATATTTGTACATTTACCAGGTTTATCTGAAATGCGTTATTTTTAATTTTTTTTAATTGTGGATTTCTTTAACATTGACAAACCTTTGCAATTTGTGCCATTATTAAGGAGTTTATCAGCAGTTAAGGTATGAATATAACAGCAACCTGACAGCAAATATTTTTATTGTGGTATAGTCACTAAATGCACCACTAAATTGCAAAAAATATCATACAGGAATTGATGTTTAAGCGTTTTGTTGACAGCTCAGATCAGGTTCAACCAAAGGTCAGTAAAGCTTTGAAGAGAACATTACTTCTGGTTTTGGTGATTTTCTGTATTTTATACATGTATTTTGAAATAACAGAAAGAAGAGAAAATACCAGAGCACTTAAATTCAACAGGAAGTAGGTACCTAAATCTAAAATTTTAATGCCTACTCATCTGTCACTGAAGTGACAGGACTTTATACTAAAGCAGACATTACAGATGGTATTACTAACATTTCCAAGTTAGAAATCCTGAACATCATAGCATCTGCCCAATTATTCCTGAAAATCCTAGTTTAAGAAGTAATGTGGCACACAAAATGTAGTTGAGCCTCCTGTATACTTCTACAATGCTTTTGATGAAAGATTGTGAAATGCCTTTAAACAAACCTGACAGGCTGAAGTATCTTTCTGTACAACGAAAATCTGCACTTCAGTTTCCTTACATGCATGAAGGATTGCAAATTTCTCATCCTCATGACAGTCACTAAATGAGACTGTCAGTTAGGTAAAAGAAACAGTAGTAAAATTTTCATAGAAATATAGAATGGCTTGTATTGAAAGGGCCTTTAAGATCATCCAGTTCCAACATCCCTGTCATGGGCAGGGACACCTTTCATAAGACCAGGCTGCTCAGAGCTCCACCCAGCGTGGCCTTGAACATCTCCAGGGATGGGACTTCTCTGGGCAACCTGTTCCAGGGTCTCACCACTCTCACACTAAAGATTCATTCCTAATATCTAACCTAAATATAGTTTCAGTTTGAATCCATTTGCCCTTGTCCAATCACTACAAGACCTTGAAAAAAATACCTCTTGTTATGCATTCTGCAGGAGCCTTTGGTTTCTAACACAGGGTCCTCAATGCCCTTGCATGGATAACTCTGAGCACAGAGGCACCCATGCTCTTTTTTACATTTAATGGTTTACATATGCTTTACAAACACATATAATTGTGACAGTGTGTGCTCAGGAGTTGGATACAGCTGAGTGGTGGGTCAAAATAGGTAAATTTCTTTTTCCCAGATATAAGACTTCAAAAAGACAGGCGTAATATTCAGACATAACTCATTTCACTGTTAAAGAGTGTGCTAGAGGGCTCATCACTCTTCATTGACTTTGAAAAATATTCAGCAAAGTTTATGCCGACTAAAACGCGAAGTTGTAAATTGTTAATCCATTTCGAATTATGCCTCCGTACCCACAAGATGATTAAGCCTTACCATTTAAATCAGCCTTCAAAGTACTCAACCTTGTCATGGTTTGGCCTTTTAATCTTTTAAAACTGAGTCCAGAGCAGAAATTTCCTGAATACATTAATTTAATTTCAAATACGCAACTTCAATCCATAATTAGTCTTCTTTATTTTTTTTTTCTATTTTATTCAATCATCCAGTGATTGTTAAAGCAGAATGGCCTCTGGCTTTTTGAGGCCCCTTAGGCAAATCATATCATGTAGCTATAAAAATAAAACTGGTGTAGTCATGCCTACCATTAAAAAGATATTTGATATAATGTGTTATGCATTTTCTTCAAGATCACCAGTGAAAGATACAACATGAAAGCCTGGAAATTATCAGAATGAGGCTCCTGTGATGGAATTTTGTTACATGCTGTAAACAACAAAAAGATATTACATTAAAGTGAAAGTTAAATGCTCATAATAACCATCATTAACTACCACAATCCATATACTTTTTACCTTTGTTCAGTCCTTTGAATGCAAACTCAAGTTATTGTACAGATTCAGAAATTTAGTTTAAATTCAGATGGCTTTTTCTGAAATGTGAAATTGGCTATTAAATTTCAGCCAATACGAAGAAAATCAGAAAACTTTTTCATTTAACTACCTTTTTCTCTATTCTGTTTTCAATTTTAACATTAACACTGATCAAAAAGGAAGCTTTTTCTAATAACATTGCTGAGGATTCCAGAACTTTAAATACAACTGCTTCCAAAATTTATAACACTTAAAATATTAATTTATATGTGTCGTGGAATACATGCCACTTCAATGTTATAATAAACACATGTATGTAAAATTAAGACTTGTAAGTTAGCTGTATTGTAGTACAATGTCCATAGTAATGCCTAATGTCTAAAGCAAAACTATTGCAAATGTCATTATTGTGTCTGCATATGTAAAACTGTAATGAATAGATTCTTTCTATAAATAAAATACAGATTTTACTTCTAAACCAGGACCAGTATTCCAGTGAATCCTGGAGAGAAAAACGCATCACTTTTATTCAGTTAATAAGGTTAATTTTTTTGCATATTCCACAAAATAAGAAAGGCATTTACTTTTAATAAGGGCATCTATGTTTTAGCACAGTTAACTTTGTTGACTCTGACAGTTGTTCTGTAGGCTAGAATCATTCAGAAAATCTCAAGCATGCATTTGACAGCAAATGCTTATATAAAATGATTTAAATAAGATGACAAAACCTATTTAGCAATATTAATGTCTCTGAAATAATGGAACAACTGTTTCTAAATTATATAATTCAAGAGACAGATTGTGTCTGTACAGGCAAAACAACTGCAACATGTAAAGCACATGATGAACCAGAATATATTAATACAAGCAGGTGAGATCCTAGCATATACTCCCATAATCTGTGGAAAGTTATTTGCTCTGGCTGCATTGGGAACAACATTAACTAGAATATTCTGTTACAGAGGTTATGAATATAGGAAGGATGAAACATACAGACAGAGAGAAAGCAGCAGATGTAGTTCGTCATTTGTACTCATTTTAGTTAGTTGTTAAAGGTTAATGAAAATATAACATTGTTTAAAGAACATATTGTCATTGATATAGGTAAATATAATCAATGAAGAGACTAAAGCTCAACCCATCCAAAAAATTCAGGTGCTTCAGAAGACATGTAATACTAAGCTTAAATTCAAGCTATTCAAGCCACTGGCCAGAGTAATAATTTAAAACTGAACTGGTCATTCTTGCTTCACCTTAATTCTTTCCTACTTTCTATACATCACCCTGCAGGACATACGATCTTCAAACTAAACAACCCAAGCCATCACATCTATTTTTCTGAACCGGTTCTTCAGGTTTTATGCAATTATGCATCATCTCTCCTAAATATGATGGTGTACATTTTATGAAATTTATCATGAAAAATTCATAACGTAGTGAGCCTCTACACACTTGCTGTTGAGCTTGTTCTATGGAGAAGAGAAGTAGAAATTCTTTGTACCAGGGAAAGAAGAAGTCTGTAACAGTGAAGATGTGAAGCCTTGAGAGCTGTCAAAGGTTACTTTACGGTCAAGGGACAATCAGACATTTCAGGCAAGAGAGGGTAGAGGGATGTAGCATGTTAAGATAAGCACCTACATTTGATCAACAGACTAGTCTCTTGACTCCAAGGCCTTTCTTACCTAGCTCTTCGCTGACTTTGACAGATGGTTAGAAAACTACATTTAGACACTTTAATTAGTGTCTCTCTAGTCTAATGCTGAATCAATTTTCATTGATTACAAAAAAGAATTTAAAAATTTAAAAAAATTTAAGCCATGGAAAACTGGTAGAAGAGAAACAGAGGAAGGAGGAACACCCTCCTAAAATTATTTTTTTTTAAATTCTCTGTGGCCATAAAACCATTAAGAGTTTTCCATATTTCTAAAGTCTTTAAATTACAGAAATTGAAGAACAAGACATACATTCTATTTCTGAATATTCCACATGTTATTGTAGATAATAATTGCAGTATTTCCCTTGCTAGTAGTATCAACCCCAAGTGAATTTACCAGAAATACCACTCTGTTTGTGTGACCCTTTTGTATATATAGTGGGAGTGGGTATCCATTGAATGGAATATGATGCATGTTTTCTTTCAAAGTCTGAAGTCACTGTGACTGTGTTGCAATGTATTCAGAACTGAATGTATTTGGAAATTCTTCCAGATAAAAAATAGATATTTCCTTTGTCAAGTGACAAAATTATACTGACTAAAAAAATTTTAAAGACTGGAGTTCTTTTTATTGTACTATCAGTAAAAGATATATCTAGTTCTTGTATAAAGAGGTTTATTTTAACAAATATTTTATATGCCTATTTTTGTTGATCTGCATTGTCCCTTATTCTGAATATTTAGATGACATTGACAAGGCATCTGATCTGAGTAAAAACATTTAAAAATACGCACCTTTTGTTTTGTATTAAAAAAATACTTTGTTTCTATAAGTCTTACATTGGTGAAGTCTGGAGGAAAGAGCTGGGAATTTTGATAGATATGAGAACAGCAAAAACAATGAAAAATTTTAAGGCAGAATGCATATAGAGTAAATAAGATTGTGCAATATTTTAAAATACCTCAAACTGCTTTTCAAAGTTTCACACACCATGCCTCCTGAAGCAAAGACAATGCTCTGACCTGTGGTGTGAACATCTGCATTGTGCACTGCTGCCCACCTTCAGCCACCAAAGCATTAATAACTTTGTGGTTATTGGCTCACAAACCCTAGTTTCTGATCTATGTTCACTAAGAGGAGAATTTCATATAATGTCATGGAAATTTATAAAGATTCATGTATCAAGTAGTATGTGATGATTTTCCCATGGATCAGTCATGGCTTTAGGAGAATGCACATTCATTTGGTGTAGTTTGTTCCTTTCAGCTTTGGTTGGCTCACTTTTCCTCACCTGTCCTTTCCAGGGAACTGTTCTGAAAAGTGAGAAATGTACTCCTGCACAAGGAGAGGGAAACAGATTCATTATACACTTTTTTCTCTGTGTGGCCTCACCTTATTTCTGTGTGTGGTTTTGCTTCTTAATTTTGCCTGAGTAAGTCAAAACAATTGTAAAATTTTAAATATAAATGCATGATTTGCCTGTTAGGCAGATGCGACAGACTACATATTCACTGCAAAGGGAGTTTGGATAATAATATGTGGAAAGGAGAAAACAGTACACCATTTCTAATAAATATATACGTTTTAATAATTTGCTCTTTATCCTCTCCCAGTATGGCAAATCCACTTAAATATATGGTCCAGGCTCCAGGACTTTTTAATAGCATTGCTATTATTTATCCTTTTTCTGTGCCACAAGTTTTTTCCTTGGTCATTGATTTTTTTTTTTTTCAACTGGAATATCTGTTTTCTATTTTCGCTTTTTAATAATGTTTAAATTCAAATCAAATGTAACTAATTATGCAGCTACATGAAATGCTGTGATGCATCACAAGAGAGAGAAGATATATTTGAAGATAGCTATAATATATATCTATACAAGCTTGGAGATATGTATATTTTTATATGTACATATGTGTGTGTGTGTGATGGAATATATATATTCCTTCTGTTCAAAGATGTAGTCAGTTTTGGATTAATATATTAAGACACTTAAAGTTTTAATATAAAGTATTGGGTGTCATTACCTTTAAAAGCCTCATGACTTGAGGCAACCCCAGTAATATGGTTGAGCTTAATACATCAAGCCAGGTTTAACTACTCAACTCAGATTATAATACTGAAGCAATATATTCTGTAGTGTATTCTGAAAAGGTATTTAACTTGAATTTATTTTTCAAAGTTGTAATACATTATACTCAATATTTAAAGTTTTGGTTCAGCACGTGAAGTACTATAAAGAAAAACAAACACTCAGTGATATGAAAAGTCAACCTTCCAAAACGCTTTGTATTTGAAGAGGTATCTCATAAAATTATAGTGCTAATTCTTTGTTTGCCAGACCATTGGGCAGCCATGCAAATTGGATGTTAAATATTTGTTCAGAATTATTTTCTACTCTATGTACATACTTAAAAATAATTACTCTTGATGAAAAATCTCTTCAGACTTAAGCCAAAGTAACACTTGCATTTTGATAAACAACTTATTTTCCTCTATTTGCACTGAAAGGGTAAGAGGCCAATGTAGACTTAACATACACACTCACATTCAGCGTTTTATAAGTGTAGTTTAGAAACAGAGTAACTGGAAATTGTTTGAGCAATTGGTAAAAATTATAGATAATCAGTATGGAAATTAACTTAATCAATTAACCTGGAAACCAATGACCTAGTGACTAATCAGAGGTATGAAAATAATTACAGGAGGGAAAGAATTAAATTAATGTGACCATAAAATCATGGAAAGCCTTTTTACCTCCCAGCAATACACCTTCAGTAATTCCCTCCAAACCCCATAAATGTTATATTTATAGACTTTCAGTACAATTCTTTTAGGCAGGAAAGAATTTCTACAAATGAGACCCAAGGGACCTGCACTGAATTGCCTTTGTAAGACATTTCCTATGAACTTGGAAAAGTCCTGACAGCTCTCTGTGAGGTTTCCGTATCATACAGCTTTAGGGAGCTATGATAAAGGTGTCTATATCACCTGGTCATCCATTATATTCGTGAGAAAAAAACTTTATTTTAGAGCAGATTCATCTGATTTACTTTAAATATCTGCATTGTGAAGAGACAATGTGTCTTTCTCTCAGCCACAAAAAATAATAAAAGACCCTGGGATGAATCGCATTTTACATGTCTGTCTTTTGAGAATTGTAAAATGAAGAATGTAGTCCTGCTTTTCTCCTCAGAAGAAAAATGAGTTTTAAATCTGAAGCACTGTGAATTATACTGGGTTTAAATAAGATAAATATGAATATCTGGATGTAGAAATAGAATTGATGGATCCGATTATCAACAAATAATTCTGATATATCAATCCACTAATGAATGAGCCATGACATGATGACTTATATAGCTTAAAGGACAGAGAGAAATGACAGATTTATAGGGCCATAAATAAAAGGAACCTGAAACTTAGTCCCAAAAATAAGTGTGTCCCGAGGTTAGATCTGTTCTTGTTCTTCTACAAATAAAGTAAATAGATAAGATTAAGTAAAGTTCTCAAGATCACAGTGTCGTAGAATAGTTTAGGGTAGAAGAGACCTCAAAGAACATCAAGTCCAACCTTCCTGTAATAAGCAGGGACATCTTCAACTAGTTATGTTGCTCAAAGCCCCATCCAACCTGACTTTGAATCTTTCCTGGGATGGGACACTCTTGGTGTTTCACTACCGTCATTGAAAAAAATTCTACCTTATATCTAGCCTAAATCTACCCTCATTTAATTAAAACTCATTACCCCTTGTCCTATCTCAACAGGTCCATGTAAGAGGTTTATCTCCATGTTTCTTACAAGCTCCCTTTATGTACTGCAAGACCACAATGAAGTTTTCCTAGAGTCTTCTCCAGGCTGATCAACCCAAGCCATCTCAGACTTTTCTCATAGGAGTGATGCTCCAGGCCTCTGATCTTTTATGTTGCTCTCCTCTGGACAATCCAACAGGTCCACCTCTTTCCTGAGCTGAAGAATCCAGAGCTGGATGCAGTACAGGTAGTGTCTCAAAAGAGCAAAGAGGAGGAGAATAACCTCCATCGACCTGCTGGCTACTGTTCTCTTGTCTTTCTGTCCAATTTCCATTCACCAGCATCCCCAAGTCCTTCTTGGAAAGGCTGCTCCCAGTCCCTTCAACTCCAGGCTTGTTTTGACACTTAGGGTTGTCCTGACCCAGATGCAGCACCTTGCATCATATGGTTCACCTGAACCCACTTGTCTCCTCTGGAATGGCATCCTGTCCTTCAGGCATGTCATCTGAACCACTAAACTTGATGCCATTTGCAAACTGGCTGAGGGTGCACTCGATCCAACTATGTCACCGATGAAGACATGAGAAAATACTGATCCTAATATGGACCCCTGAGGGACACTACGTGCCACTGACCTCCATCTGAACATTGAGCCATTGACCACTAACTACCTTCTGGATGTGACCACAGAAACAATTCTTCATCCATCAAACAGTCCACCCATGAAATCCATCTCTTTCCAGTTAAGAGGGAAGGATGTTGTGGGGGACCATGTCAAAGGCCAAAGGAAGTTCAGATAGATGACATCCATAACCCTTGCCTCATCTACTGATGTAATCATTCCATCATAGGCCACTGGTTTGGTCAATCAGCACTTGCACTTGGTGAAGCAATACTGCCTGTTTTAAACCACTTCCCTGTCCTTCATTTACCTTAGCACAGCTTCTAAGAGGATCTGTTCCATGATCTTCACAGGGTCTTCTCTCTTCTGCCCCTTTTAAACATAGGTGCATTGTTTTGTTCTTTCCAGTCACCAGGAACCTTACCTGACTGCCATGATTTCTAAAGTATGATGGAGAGTGGCTTTGCAGCTACATCAGGTAATCTCTCCAGGACTCTGGGATCCATGTCATAAGGTCCCATAGACTTATGTATGGTCAGGTTCCACAGGTGGTCACAAGCCTGAGCTTCTCTATCCTCTGAATGTCTATTTTATTTTTTACTGAATGACTAGTTCTTTTTTAAGATGATGTCTGATCTATAAAGATTTGTGTCTGTGGTCTCAGGAACTGAAGTAAATGTTAGATGTGTAAATGAATGTGTAAGCACTAGTGAAGATCAATCTGCTCTTGACAGTGACCAGGTGAAGTGGCTTATTGAGTGTGAAAAACAAACAGGGAGAGAAAGAACCTTGTTTGTTCATTGGCCTGTACATGGATCACCTTCTTTTGAAATGTTCAAATCCCCCAAAAAGGGGTTGTTTATTCACCAAAGCCAGAAATAAAACCTTTAAAATATTTTTGAGGCATAATGGAAAATGGATTTTCAGATGTGACCCGAAGAATAAGAGATGGGGACTTCGTTATGGGTTTTTTTAAAAGAAGGGAGGGATAAACCAGCAGGTGGAAGCGTATAGATGTTCACATGAATACTTGTTCATATTTTACACATTTTGCACACAAACAATTTCTTTAAATGTTCTGTCGATTCATTTTCATTCAGAGGGAAAGTTTTTACAACAGCACTTGCTTTGAAGGAGAAAGACATCCATCTGATTGTTATGCTAAATGATTGCTATGCTGAAGATGTGACATGCTATTAAACTTTATCTTCTTAACGGTATTGCTGTTCTGCAATCATTACAGAGAAACTGTAGTGTGGAACAATACACAGAGAACATCTGTAAAAAAAAGATGCATTTTAAATGGTTTTGTGAATACATGCCCCGTGGTAAGACATAACTGCAGAATTGTGTTTGGATGAAACCCGAGGTGACAGTTAAGGGAACACACTAATTTAATAACAGTTGATGAATTAAGAAACTGTATTACTTTTTAAAATCACTTAGGAGGTCTCCTTTCAAACCCCTTGGTAGTCTGGTTGATTATTCTGGACAGCATGTCAAAAAGATTTGGAAACACACAGTCTCTACAAACCACCGTGTCTGGTTCAGCTTCTTTTCCACTTTCTAAAGAAAATTACATCAAAGCTTTATATTTTCATTTCAATAAATATGCTCAATATGTTCTGCAAAAGAGTTTTCTTTTCAGGACTAAATAATGCTGATTATCCCAAAATTTATTCTAAGCTGAACACTTAACCTGTATCATCCATCACTTTTATATATATTTCCTTTAAAAGGAGAAGAGTATGTTAATGAGAAAAAAGTCCAAGAATCCTTAATGATGATGAACCATTCCTTCACATTTATATGCAACAGAAACCAAACTATTTGCATAAATGCAAATTTCCAGTAAAACTCTTAATATGATGGATCAAGTATCTAGTGATTATAGTCAAATATCACAACTTTATTAACTCAATGCCACAAAAATATGTATGGCAGAATTTGAACCTGACAGTTGTGGTTTCTAAAATGTCTTCAAAACAGTCAGGGAATGACCATGACTGAAGTCAAAAAAGAACTTACATACTCAAAGGATAAGTCCCAGTACTCAAAAAGTCCTCAAAGTAAGGCATTTCAGTTACTTTTTAAACTGGATTTAAATATTTTCATATTTACCCTTGATATTCCATTTCTGTAATAGATTATTTCAATTAATTCTTTATGAATTGCAAATTAACATGATGCCTGATCTGACAAGAAATTAGTGAGTGCTCCTCTGAGTAGAAGAGGAAAGGCAATGTTGTACAAAAAGACGGCACTTCTGAAGCAGATGTGTGTTAAATACAGAAGAGATGGTAACTATAGTACAGATGTTTCTGTGTACATGTACACGTTTCTAAGCAGCACGGGTTCTAGATCCAACTTCTTACTTGTTGGTATTTGAACTTTATTAAACCCTCAGAGCTCCCACTTGATCAAGTTGTTTAAAAATTCCATGAAAATACGATGTTAAATGGAATAAAAAAACACCTCCCAATTAATTTTGTCTCATGCTTTTGGAAGTGACTCAAAGAGTCAACAATGTCCTGAGTTGAGGGTTAAAAGTCTGCTCAGAGAAGAAAGATGTGAATTCTTTCCTCCTGCAGTAGTGACAATAATGTAATATACACTTTTTGTTTCCTGCTAGGAAAGACTTAGAGAATTGGGTTTGTTCAGCCTGAAAAAGAGATAGCTTAGGCATGACTTAACTGTGGCCTTCCAGGACCTGAAAGGAGCCTGCAAGATAGATGGAGAGGGACTTTTTATAAGAGCGTGTAGTGAAAGAGCAAGCAGGAATGGAATCAAACTGGAAGAGAGAAGGTTTAGATTAAGTATTAGGAAAAACTTTATTGTGAGAGCTGTGAGACACTGAAAAGGTCGTGCAGAGTTGTGGTTGCTCCATCCCTGGTGGTGCCCAAAGCCAGTCTGGATGAGGTTCAGATTAACCTGTCTATGCCCATGGCAGAGAGTTGGAAGTAGATGATCTTTAATGTTCCTTCCAACCCAAAATATTATATGATTCTATGATTTACAATACTTGATCTATGATACTGTGTGTCTCTATCCAGTCTACAGAATTCAAGTTGTATTATATACATACATTTAGTCACAATGACTGTGAGAAAAAAAGACTTACCCCTTTTTCCTGGTCTTTTGTGTCTTAGAATGCAGCAATTGTGATAAGTATTAGCTAGGCAAAACCAAAAATCTCACCATCAATGTTAGAATCTTCAGCCTAAAGTTCATGTCGCAAAGATGGAATAATTGTACCCACAATATTCTTCAGATTGTCCAGCTTCATATAAAAACACTCATAACAGAGGCTTAACAGGATCTCAGTGTATTTAATGCTCTGCTACACTTCTGATAAAGTTTCATGGGGGTTTTTAGCTTCATCTAATCTAATTTTCTCCCATTAAATTTTAAGGACTGTTATAATTTTTGTAATCCTTTTATCTTTATACCATAATTTTAGATATTTAAAATATTGTTATCTTGCTTCTTTAATGGTTTTCATTAGGACGACCAGTTCCAGTTCATTCAATCTTTTCATAGAAATCATGTTTCCTAGACACTGATAATCATTCTGATGTCTCATTTTTTTCCAGCTGTTCCAAATAGTTACTTTAAGTATGGCACAAAACTGACAGTAGGTGTTTAGCTGAACCTTTTGTGGTTTTGAACAAACAGGAAATATTAATATTTGTTGCACATCTGGGTTCTTTTTTGCAAAAGTCTTTAATCACAGTCAGTTCACCTCTAATATTTGACCAAGAGGCTTGAAAATTTTTTGTTATTTAGATGTGAGGTTTGTGCATACATACATGCTTCTTCATGTCCATATATGCGTGCTTTAGACGATGGATATTTTATATATGCATATATGCATATTTTAGACAGTGATTTTAACCGTGATGTTTTATTTCTTTCAAAGATCTGTTTATTTTACCCTTAATATCGGCAAAAATATTTTCTTCATTGTTACTAGAGATTAGATGTGATCACACTCAAATAAGTGGTTCAGCACTGTACAGCTGCTTTGTCCTACGCTAACCTCTCTTCAACTAAGGTGAAAAAGACCTATGATTCATTGCTGAAGAGCTCGGACTCTATCACAGAGAATGAACCTCTTTCATGTCTGCAAAGGAGATGTTAACATAAATAATATGTCTTGTGCAGATATGCAATGAAAGTGAAGTTTTGGAATTCCTGACTTTTACTGAGATAAAGAAATGAACACATCCTGGAGTTAAACTGTTCAATTTCATTTTCTGTGTGCAAATATACCTTCATGAAATATAATGAATTATTACTCTGAAGACCATGAAGCTACAGTTTTTTTCATGGAAACTGCACAGGACACGTCTCTGGGAGACTGAGTTAAATTCTTGTTATTAGAACTCTAAATTCAAATCTTACAATGGGATTTTTTCCATAAACCAGAGAAAATGTAATTTGCTATTAGATTCCACAGTAAACTAAGAAGAATGAAAGTTAAGTTATTTGCTATAAACTGTAAGGAAATCTCTCTGGAGACATTTAGAAAAATGAACAAAGAGTGCATTTGCAGATTTTGTCGTTTAGGTAAGTTTTATCAAAGAGCCTTGGCAAATTAAAGAAGAACTGAATGAACGTTTACAGCTGCTTATTTTTTTGTGCTATTCAGCTCTGCAAGTCAAAAGGGACAAATATCAAAGATAAATACCTTTTTTTATTTCTCACTGACATGTTCATGTGGACACAACCAATGTACAGAGATGAAGGGGTTTATCCTACCAGTTCAGGGACTTTTCCAATCCATTTTAAAAAGTCCATTTTACATTAAGTCAATCTTTGATAAAATTTTTATTGGAGGGCTGTCCAGTCTCTACAATGCCTTTGCCACTATGAATATGACAAGCGTTAGAGCAAAATATTAATAGTTATGGAAAATTATTCAAATTACTACTTAAGCTCTCAATGACTCCTTCAGAAATTGTAAATCTTTAATACTTCCTTTATTATAAAAAATTATATTCCCTGGTCCTTCACTTTCTCAAGTTCTGTACCCTATTTAATTTCTAACTTTCATTAAAACTGTTTAGAAGTTTGAATTTTCAGAACAGAGTTCCCTTAGGTAGTTTTTTTTCCTTTCTTGTGTTTTAACACTTACACAGCCTCCACTAAGAAGGATTACCTTTCTTTCCACTATACTCCATCCCATATATATGGAAAGAAGCAGCTCTTCATTTGAATAATGCACGACACAATCTTGTTTGGAAAATAGAGTTCTCTGAGCAAATCTAGATAAACAGTATAAACTATGGGGAAATACAGATCTTTTACATCTTAAAAAAATGTTTTGATAATTTAAAGAGCAGGATGTGTAATAGAGAAAATATTCTTGCTCTGGATAAAACATGGAAACCGTTAAATTATAATTCACAAATAAATACCATCATAGAAAATCCACATTTTAAACTAAATGAAAGAATTAATGAAAAGGCCAGCTAAGTTGTCTATTCCAATGCATGTTTAATAGGAATGATTGACAAACACATGTAATGACTGCTGGAGTGGAAAACTGATCCATCACTACACCAACAGTTTAACAAAGATTAGTAGGTAAATGAGTAGACAAACACAAACTTATGCCACAGATATGTTAGCAGTGAATCTTTTCCTTTAATATTTTTCTTCCTGTTTTGATGGTGGAAACAGGAAAAATATTCTCTTTAGGAAAAGTCTCAAAGGTAAAGCTGAAGACTCAGTCAGAGGATGATATTTAAATAGAAAAGAAGAAATCATTATAGAGCATTAATATATTACACAATTTCCTCTTGTTCCCCAGCAACTAATCTTAAAAAATTTTACCTATTCCTGTATATCAAGGAAAATTAGATAGTATTTTATGACTTGGATACTTAAGAAGGAGAGAGAAAATGACAAATTAAGGCTCAAAAAAATCAAATCCATCAAAACCTGAGGAAATAAGACAAGATCGTACACAGAAGATGACTTTATATTTTTCTAAATATATTAACAACAACAAAAAAAAAAGATGTTTCTCAGTAGTTACCATGTCATGTCTCTAAACTAGTTAGAAGAGAATTACAGTAAAAGATTTTGATCCACCACTAGAAGCTGTTCCAGGCTGTGGTAGTAAGTTCCTTAGCTTTTTTATCTACTATGTGAACATTAAGTACATGGTGCAATTTATCTCCTTCACAATCTCCTTTAGAAGGTTGGAATAATCATCAGCAACTAATCCAAAAGCAGTTCCCACAGAGGCTCACAGGGCTGGTAGTCAGTTGGTATGAGAGATCATATCTAGGAATGCATTTTAAAAGTCTGGCACACAAACCTAGCAATTTGTATTCTTATACTAGGGTAATGAGAACTGATAATCCTGGTCTGCTACATAAATGAGATGCTGTATTTTGCACACATCAAGTCAAATAAAAAAGTCAGAACTTCAAATTTGCTAAGAATTGTTAATTTGTAAGAAAACAGGAAGTAAAATAGCAAAATATTTATTAAAAGTTGTTCATAAATCTGTTCAATTTTAAGGAATAGAAAAGCTTATAATTCCCAAAGCAAAATATTCCATTTAATTTTGCCTGATCAAATTTATTCTGCAAGAGATACTGAAACTCAGAACTTCCATAATAATCTGCTATCTTGTAATCTGTATTTCCCATTCTCTTATAACTTCTATGCAATCAGGCCTCCCAGCAATCAAGCTAGATGGGAAATTTTGAAGATATAATGGAAAGTGTTGAATAAATATTTTCAAGGGGAAGAAAAAGTTATAGGTTTACCTTGTGAAATTTCTACGGGGTTTTAGGAAAGATCAGAAGTCAGTAATGTCAAAGCACAACACTGACAAACTGAAATATTTAATTATGGATTTCAACTGAAAAAAGTGGATGTTAGTTTTGGAAAAAAGTCTCCCTATGTGAAATACTGAGTGTTATGATTGTATCTTATCCCTTGAAGCTGTACTTTGATGGAAAGTTCCAAGTCAACTTGAGATGTAATTATTTTTCTTCCCCTCCTTATATAAACATTTATTTGCTTGTTTGCAGTGTGATGTTTTTGCCCCAAAAGAGAAAGGAACAAAAATAATGAGTTATACACTAGTAAGTTTATTAGGACCTTAAGTATCTCTGTTGTTTTAAAAGCCCACTATAGAGATCATTGGCCAGTGGTGAACAACAAACACTTAGACAGTTGCTACTTAAAACCCCACAAGTTAAATTTATCCAGGCTACAAAATTTTACATACATGAAAGAAAACAAAGTTAAAAAAAATTAATTGAGAAGTAAAAGAGATGGATGATAAAGAGAAATACATGTTAGGTGATAGGTTATGCAGAGAACAATGGATACATACTTGAAATACTTTAATGATTTTTCTTTCTCTCTTTTTTTTTAATTAAGAACATTTTATTTTTGTCTTTTATTGTCTTTTATTATCTTTTATTTGTGTCGTTTTTGTTGTTTTTAATTAAAACATAATGCTTTTCAGTCCTCTCTTGGATCTACCTTTTAGAAGTGAGACTGAGGATTCACTGCAGTACCAAGAAAATACAACTGCGTATTAAATCAGCTATATTCCGTAGCCTTTTGGGGCCTTTGTTGTCTGAAAGAGCACTTTATGTAGGAATAAAGATTTCAAAGCTTTGTGACAGTGTATTTACATATTTATGTACAAAACAGCTACATTTTTTTAGATGTTCATTGTCGAAGAATTATATGATTTGTGTCTAATCTTCTGCTTTTAAATTGTAAGAATAGCAAGCATTTTTTTGTCTATTTCTAAAAAAACTTTTGAACCTTTATGTTCAGGTTTAATCTCAAACTAGCATTTTTTACACTGAATTTTTATGGATGATTATCCATGATTATTTCAATTCTTTGCTTCCTCCACATGTGGCTAAATAATTAGTCTGGTAAGAACATATCCTTGTTTGTACTACCTTTCAGAGGTTTAATTTACAAAATTAATATATAACAGACCTATCAAACACATACTAATTATAGGCATTTTCATTAAAAAAGACTCTACTAGCAAAGCTGGTAAACCACTTCCAGATATAGGTCTAGGTAGGTCTGAGAAATTTGATTTCCACAAAGATATGTTATATGTATACAAGTATGTATAATGAACTCCCTGCCATCCTAGGGCAAATCAAAGATACATTTAATATCTTCAAAAGTCTTCAGAAATAGCTAACTTGTATACCGAAAGGCTATAAGAAGCATGGAAATATGATTGCATAAATATTTGCCCTAAATCTCCATGGAAGTATCAGGTTTCAGGTAACATAACATACCATAGAAGGATTTTGAGAAGGCTGATTACTAATTAGCATGAAGCACTGCACTTAGACCAAAGAGTCTTGTTCCAAGTGGTGCTTCATAATTTGACAGATTTAAAGTAGCATTTTTATGTAAAAATATTTTTAATTTAAAACATACATTACTCCTATAATGGTTAATAATTTGTCCTTTTGACAAACAGAATATATTAAATACTTTTAAAATCTGGAAAAACCTTTGAAAAACTAAGATTGTTACCTTTGAAATGAGTGAAGAATTATACCAGCTGTATGTCAAAACAATGATAATTAATTCAACCAGTACAGAAATGGATCACTCTTCAAGTGTTTAAGATATTTTCAGTATTTTATTTAGAAATCTGAAGTCATCTATTCTGGAAGAAAGTGCTTTTAATAATAAATTTAGGTACCCACATAATTCACCATAACCAATAAACCACTATCAAAGAAGCACTGTTTACTTGATGCAGCATTCATATTACTGCATCTCTGTATCTTACAAGAGTTATATGAAAAGTTTCTATTTCATGACAGTGTTTGGTGAATATTGTCTTTTTCCTTAACTTCATATGCAGGAAGCCTGTGTATAGAAGAGAAAGACTATAGATTATTTTGCCCTAAAAAAATATTTTGCAGAATCATATTAGAACCACAGATACTGTCCCTGGCAGGGACCTCTGGGGCGAGTCTAGTCCAGCCTCCTGCTTCGAGGGGCTGAGGTTCCATGGGTGCTTTAGGTACTGTATCTCAGTGCTGCACTAGTGAAGAAGGTTTCCTTATTATTCCAATGTCTTTTAGGTGTATACTATTCACATTTAACTTTATAACTCACTCTGTGATTTTCTTAGCATACTTAGATGTTAGAAAAAATGAGGGGAAGAAACAGACACATATTATTTGGTTTTTCAGGAGACCATGTCATGGGAGTCTTCAGAATAAATCTTATGACATATTTTTTAGCATACAGTCAAGTCTTATAGTTAAGAACAGGCACTGGTCTTTTCTAGTTCCAACTTATGCTGTTTGGAAAACAACTGGGTGCAGCAACACTCCAATGATTTTGTATGTACTTTTTTCTATATATATTTGTGCAGACAAAGCCCTAGACTTCTAAAATGCTTCTGCATCACTCTGTATCAGAAAAACATAATTCTTTAGCTTTAATGGCCCTTGGATATGTACATTAATCAAAAATTCAGAGTACCATTTTTCCTTTACATGATTGCTTTTATACGGGAAAATAATAAATCTTCTGTATATTCTGTTGTCATTTTATGAATAAAAATAATAATGGAATCTGAGACTGTAAGAAGTTCAACTTCAGATGAAATTTCAGCCCTTACAGCCTATAATAAACAATTACTTTAGAATCTATAAAGTATGATTCAGCCTTCATACTATCATGTATGGCACCTTGAAGATAGCTGTCTTCTGTACAACACTGCCCTTTGGGAAATCCGAATATGTGAGTGACCAATAGACAGCAATGCCACCTCCCCCCCGTCTCTCCTGAAGTGATATATTACCTAAAGACACTTGTGTAACACATGAGGCATTTTAAATCTCCAAATATTAACCTTCATTTCATTATTATTTCAAGGAAGCATTTATCTTTTGTGAAGAATGGCATCTAAATGCTACATTTCCGATTTAGTGATGTTTTATATTCATCCTTAAATAATGTGGCACAACATTGTGGAACACTGAACACCTCAAGGTGAGCAAGATGAGGAAAGCAATCTAAACCTTTAACTGCTGCTCAAGAATCTTTCCTCTGTAAAACATTATGGCCATTTTACACTCACCTCCAAGTACCCAAACTGCCAGGGTGTCTGGATTCCAACAAACTATCCCAGAATTGTAAGCCTGGAATCTTGTTTGTATCAAGTTTTAAACTTCTTGTATCGAGTTTCATAAATAGCTGATATCTGTGGGGTCCGATCTAACAGGATATTTGACACACAAGATTTTTTAAAAGTGCAGTGGCAACACTCTTCCACTAAGAAAAAGCATGCTTGCATAGACTACTAGTTAGGCAAAATCCTCCTGTTTTGCATGCTATAGGAATTGTGTTAACATTCTGTGCTACAAGGATGGGAATCCATTATACTCATCAAAAAGGATATATAACAAAGATACAGAAGAATTTTTCTAGTCTGGTCTCCATGCCCAGGAAAAGTACTTTTTTTTTTTTTTTTTTTTTGCACAGTACACTACACCATTTCAGTAGGAAAAATGAGGGAAAGTAGTAGATTATATTTGACAGCATTTTTTTTGTTAATATGTCTTAGAATGGAACCATTTAATACGCATTCAACCCAAGTATGTGTCATTATTGAAGTGTTATGTTGGCTTTGACTTTTGAAAAATGGAAAAATACTGAGCTGTCTCTTAATTTAAAATAAAAATAATATTCACTTTTATGAGCTGACAAAATACATTTCATACTTTTTTTAAAAAAGAAAGTTTATGCTATCATGTGGTAGGATTTCTTCATATATAAAAGATTTCAGATTTCTTTCTACTTGAAAAACTAATTATCTACTCTTCTGTAGTTTATTTGGTAAATAATCATAGCTAGAAGAATTTTAAAAATTCCCAACTTGCAAAAAAAAAAAAAAAAAAAAAAATCTGGATGAATTTTTCAACAAAAACAAACATCTGAAGTTACAATAAATAGCATTTCTCCTTGAAACATGCAACCATATTTTTTCTTCTTTTCTGTATTCCAACATTCCATTTCATAAATTATAAGTAAAAATCAAGTAGAAGTAGTCCTTCCAGTAGTAATATTCACATACTGTGAATACTGTGAATGTTTTGAAGTTAATGTCTTACAACATGAAACTTTGGTAAATGTTTTATGAAATGTACTGTGCGCATGTACTTGCACTCTTGCATCTTGTTGAAGTTGAATAAATAAAATAAAAATTCTTCATCGCATATTGCTTTCATAGAGTTGAACAGCATCTGGCCTTTTATGTTCTTCCTCGAGGTTAGCTGCTTTCCATTAGACTGTGGTTCTTTAGAATTTGTTCTGTTGTGTCAAAAAGCCAAGGCTGGCTCTTAGGAGATGTGTAGGAAAGAAAACATCATGCTTTATCTTTTCAGTATGGAGATTAACTTCACAATATTGATTCCAGCTAGAGTTCACTTCTATTTTAAGGAACAAAAGAACTTGCTCAAAGTACATCAAGAATATCATAAACTTCGGAAATTGAAAAAGAATACAGTTTTTCATTTATAAGATTATCTTCCCTGTCTCAAATCCCCGGTAGTGCACCAGTCATCAGGTCCCAGAGGAACTCACCACTGAAGGCAATGTATACACCGAAAAAACTCTCCAAGGAGTAGATTTCAATTGTAACAGATTGTAATGCCAGGGGGCAGTCTATGGCTGAGCATGAAATTCATTAATGGAAATGTAGATATTCTGTGTTAGGGAGTACAACAGAAGACAAATGTGCCAGTCTTAAGAAAGTTTCTGATCTTTTGAATTGTTTGATTGGTCTTTCATCTCAGGATGATTTCAGCACATCTACATGAAACTTGCAGATTGTTTTGATGTGATTGATAAAGTTTATTGCTGTAGACACTGGCATCCTCAGAGTGATAATCCAGAATTCCTTCTGGTGATGACTTTGAGATTCAGTCTCTACTTTCCTCTTGCCATTATTACTTTATCCTGTGAAATAATGTCTTCTTTGTGGTAAATATATATTTTTTATTGATACACAAGAAACGGATCTTTCTAAGGTGGTGTGGTTTCCCATCCTGGTCAAACTTATTTCTTCAGTTTAAGCATAGTATATAATTAACAATCTCTTTGTAGGCAAGTAAGTGGTACATGGCAAACATCTTCCATTTGGAATTATACAGGGAACATTTTTGTCATGCAAGGAGGGGCTGAAAACTGATCCTCAGATTCCAATCAGAGAAACAATGACTGCAAGTTTAAAAGGATTATATTCAAATCTGATAGGTTGACACATCACTGAAAATAAGTACAAACTAGTTTTCAGTCTAAAATAGATGACAGAAAGGTTGATCTGTCATTCAAAGGAAAAAGAATGTGTAAAAATATTAGGCCATTTCTGAATAAGTAAATATCCTAATTGATGTGTATATTTATAGTCTGTTGGACAGGGTTTTTTAAGTGTGGGGCTGGATTTTATTTCTTTTAAAAAGTTTGGAGAGGCATCACTGCAGGCAATATAATCAAGTAGAAGTACTAAAAGTACTAAAAGAAAAAGAAAGAGAAATACATTTGTCTGCTATGACATTGAAAAGATAAAAACAGTTTAAAGTAAAAAAGTGTAATTAATTGTTTTAATGCGTTTATTTAAGGAACAGGTCTGTGGTATTATTTAATATATTTTCTGCACTGAAATGGGAGGTAAAAAATGGTAGTGTTGGTTACCTTGAGGTACCCTAGCAACAATAACAGAGCTGCCACTTACACCAGTGTGCTTGACGAAGTACTGTTCTCACTCAATTAAACCATAATGCTGACAGGAGAAAAATGGATCCACTTTGTTGCACACCGTCAAACATACTTTGCCTTCCAACCTCCATTATCCTAGCTAAGTAAAAATGTATCAAAGCACTTAAGTGAGCCTGTCACTGAAAAAAAACCCTAATAATGTATGACAATAGGGTTTTAACAAGAAAATTCATGAATACCCTTCTCAGCTCTCTGCAAACATCAATAACATTAACAATACAGTTCTGGTTGTTATAATATTCCAAGGAACTTTTAGAAATAGATATCACATCCTTCTTTCTTATGTGATGCCTTTCCTTTGTCGTGATTTTATTTTTATAAGCAGACGATTTTTTTAGCTGAAGAATGATCATATAACGTCAAACGTTTGCCCTTTTATGTTATGGCTGCATAAATTTTCCTCATAGTTGGAAAAATCACTATCTGAATGTAAGGCAATAGGCAACCCCCTCTCTTTTCATTATAAAAACTCACTACATGACAGCCCAGTAGGCAACATGATGATAGGGAAGTGGACAGCGAGCCACATCCTAGAGATTCCTGGATACTGCCAAACCACTTGCAGCGTTACGGGCTGCCACAGAGCACCGTTGTCCTTATAAAGTGGAAGGCATGACTCTCCCTTCTGAAGGAAAGCTAAATGGTAAAGGTCTCTTTCATCCTGCTGAGCGAGGCTCTGATACAGCTGTGTAACTGACTTGCTTTGACACCAATTTAGCTCACTCTTCTTTCTGATGCTTTGGGACTGCAAGGGGAAAGAATGCTTGCCACACAGTTGTCCTCAACATTCTGCCAAGTAACTGTTAGCAGCTAAGCAAAGTGACATCTGTGCATGTGGCAATTGTCTTTAGTCTGAAGCTATTTCTCTTAAATCTAAGCCTGAGGGCTTGAATCACCATTTCCCTGTATCTTGCCAACTGCAGGGTGTTATTTTTACATACATTTGTTATTTGGAAATAACTACTGAAATCACAGACACTGAAATAATAAACTCTGTTTTCAAGTACCATTTATATTTGTATTCTGATTTTTTCCTCGACACTAATTTGAGATCTCTCAGAATTTGAAAAGGAACAATTTAATGGGTCTGATTCAATATTCAAAGTTTTTAGTGCTATTTCCGTTTAATAAACTCAATTTTAACTGCCTTTAATTATTCCATATAATAAATATATTTGAAATTACATCCTGTGCGAAACTAAATTATGTAAATGGAGAAATCTAATGTCATTTTGATGCTCTAAGCCATCCCACTGGCTCCCCAGTTGCTCCTCCAGATCCAGGCATGGGTTTCCATAAATTCTATGGCATGTTAATGGAGCACATTTTACATGTATTTGGATATGCAAGTACATCTAAAATAACATAATATAAATAATTTAATGCAAAGTTATTACACCCACATTTTCCCTTTTCTCTCACCCTTGCCTGCACAAGCAATATTCAATATTCTCTTTCATTGTCTGGAATAAAGATGGCAACGAAACAAATATGTTGTCATCACATTTACTCTTAATAATCTTCCAAAATAGACAGGTTTTCTGAATAAATTATTCTCAGATATGGAAATAAAAAATAATACTTCTTTTCTAACAACCGAAATTTTGATTTTTGTAAGCCAACAAGTTTTACTTCCATAGCAAACTGATAACACCTCAAAAATATTAATAAGGAAGTTGATTTGCTAACAGAGACAAAATGTGGTCAGATCCTCAAACTACATATAGTAGTATAGCACCATAAAAGTTGTTATGTGTATGCAAATTCGAAAGAACTGAGAATCTGACTTTCATATGTAATACAGGATTTTTTTCTGTAAGAAACTTATGTAGAAGAATATGAAGAACTCCCATTTTTATATACAAATAGGTAAGACATGGACAGTATTTTGAACTAAAGAAAATATCTTTTTACTTTGAGTTTATCAAGACTTAAATGCTAAATTTAGCATACATATGTTTACATGTAGTAATTGAGCTGATTTTTCATTTTACAAAGAGGAATTAGGAAAAAAAAACCCCTCATGCATAGTCAGTTTACAAAAGATTTGCTTGGAGAAAGATAAATGCAGGTCAGAAATTGTGTTTTGGCACCATGTCAGTCATGCACATAAATTGAATTGCCTTACTGCACTCAGGATAAGATGCTTCTGTCCACATGACAAGAGTGAGAATCATTGTGTTTAATTCCCAAGTAGTTTTGAACTTGTGCATGCAGAAGTTGCTGCCTTCTTTAAAAAGTGACCTTTAAGAAAACGACATTTAAAAACCTCTTTATTTCTTTTTCATTAATAGAGAGCAGTTCCTTGATTAGCTTGAAAATCAGCCAGGAATGAGCTTTTTCTTTTCTTGTGAGTTGGAAAGAAAAAAATACAAAATTATACAGAATAAATAGTAAATATAAATCCAGCAAGAATTCATTGCAAAAATAAACCTGCAGTGTTCTATGTGTTTGTAATCTATTTTTCCCACAACGCTTTATTTTCTTCTAATTTCAGAAAATATATTTTTGTACAAATAGCTAAATACTACTGTTCTTCCTCATTGCTGCAGTTATTTTGTCTGAGCGTTGCTTTTGGTTAGGGTGTAAAAGGACCTGTATATGCACTTGGAAATTCCTAGCCACAGCAAACTCATTTCCTTCAAGAATATTTAAAGCCAGCACAGAAGTTTTTTATATACATATGTATATCTATTAAAAAAAAATTCAAACTTATTGAACACAGTAACATATCAGTAACATATTTACAGCTGATTCTCAGTAGCTTTTCAAATTGCCCAGGATTATGAGTTGAAACACCAGTGATGCACAATATTTTATAGCAGCAGCTCAAGAAAAGATTGTCCAAACTTAAGTAAAGCTATCAGATAGGGAAAGTAGCAAAGGCTTGCAGTTTTCTTTGTTGAAGATGTTGGGTAAACATAGTTACATATTATTCCTTCCACATACTGATATAGAATGCACATGAAGTTCTGTGTAAAATACTTAAATATTTGCAGGCTCTGGGTGAATACACAAAAATATTTTATCTTTTTTTCCTTTTAACTGACATTTAGTATGACAACTTTTCAACTCCTTTCATATTTATTATAAAGGTACGTTAGGTGTAGTTGTAGACAGTGGTCATGTATGCAGTGCATGTACTAACTTAACATATACACTCTAAGGTTATAAATACAAACACAAGTGTTGGGGTTTTCTTTTTTTTTGATCTTTTTGTTTTTTTAAAGGAATATAATTAAATGGAGGGATAAAATAAGGGGTAAAGGAAATGAACATTTTTTCCGTGGGTTGGGAAACAGAGAACAAAACGGAGAGTGGCATACACACCTTTTTAAAATGAGGAATAGTGCAATAAGCAATCTTCCTCCCACAGTTCAATCACACAAAATTCTTGTTTAACTTGGGGCGCGACACATTGCCTGCACACAACCCCATGGCTTCCCACAGTGATCCCTGAGTTTTTATTTGCTAGGATTACTGCTGTGCTTAAGTTCTGACTGTTGACATGTTATTATAAGGCACTTTTATTTACAATGATTCCACCTTAAAGTAAAATCACAGAAATTCGGCCCCAGCCCAATGTATTATCACTTCACGTTTGCTGCTCCAGGACCTCCAGATAGTCAGGCTCAGCATGTAAATTAGCCTTGAGTTCAAAATACTCATTTTTAGTTTGTTCTAGAAAAACCTTTCTGGGCCTGGAGTACATGAGTGTCTCCATTAACTTCAACTCTTCATGTGTTCCAGGATAACGAACTTCCACATCAGGCTGGAGCTGGACAATATTTTTTCTTAGGTACTCTGTGATCCCTAATTGCTGCAGTTCTCTCTCTTTTTCAAGAATGTTTCTATACAAGCAGCTAGCATCCTGAAAAGACAGAAATTCGGCAGATTGATCTGTAGCCTTGTATTTGACATTTGGACCTGTAAGTGGCGAACTGTTCTCTCTTTCCAGGAGACTTCGGCGAAGATATTTGGAATCATTAGCTTCCTTCTCACTTCCCTCCTCGTGTTGCTGCTCAGCGTGCTTGGGGCTGAAGGAGGGGCTGTGGTACACCTGAACCATGGGGGTAACTATCCTCTGCTCATAGAGAGTGGCAGCCGGGCGCTCCGTGGTGTGGTGTGTCGTCTTGTGCCCGTACATGCTGTACTGAAGGTGCACAGGGCTGCTGTCCCTCACTTGTTCATCCACTTGTTTCTTTTTGCATCTTCGGCGCCGGTGCAGAACAAGAACAACTATTCCTGCTGCACAAAATACAATAGTTATAAACACAATGAGCAGTCCTAATATTAGAACAGAAAGTGGGACAGCATCTGTAAGGGACCGCAGGATGGTGTCTGCAGTGCTGGCAGTAGGAGAAGAAGTTGTCACAACTACAAAACTGGCATGAGTTGGTAGGGCAGGGCTGTTTATTAAATCTGGACACAAGACTTCACTGTTTAAGGATTTCAATTCTTTTTTTGCTAAGTGCCCAGGAGACTTACAAAAAATATCACCCATCATGGTATTCTTACTCAATTTTTGTATCCATTTTTGCAGTCCAACTGAATCACAAGTACAGTCCCAAGGGTTGTCTTCAAGTTCAATTTGTACCAGCATATCCAATTCATCCAAGACATTGCTCACAGGCAAATGAGCAAATTGGTTTGTTTTCAGATTTAATCTGGTTAGGGGAACACCTGAAAAGATATGGGGTGGCAAAGCCTGAAGAAGGTTGTTATTTAGGTAGAGAACTTTCAGTTTTGGCATTACATTAAATGTCCCTGGCAAAACTTCTTTGATGGCGTTATATTCAAGGTACAAGTACTCAAGGTGCTGAAGGCCAAGGAAGAGATTCTGACTTAGCTTTGTAAGATGATTGCCATTGAGATATAGTTTCTGTAGTCTAGTCAGATTCATAAAGGAACCTTCCTCAAGGATCTCAATGCGATTGTTCCCCAGGTGAAGCATTTCCAGGCTGGCATAGTCCACAAGATCTGATTTCAATAACATCTGAATAATGTTTCCAGCTAAGATAAGCTTTTTAGGATTTGGAGGAGGGGGTCCTAAATCAGACAAGCTTTCAATATTTCGCTCCTGGCAGTGCATAAGAACTCCTGAGAGCATATGGCTGGTGCAGTGACAAGGGACAGGACAAGAGATTCCTGGAAACGTAGTAGGCTTGGAAGTATGAAGCACTAAACTTGGTTCTTTAGTAGGAGCTTTCAGGAGAGGAATCACCTTAGTAGATAGATGATTATCACTGATAGAGGTGGTTACAACCAAGGGCAGTGATCCTGAAGGGTCTTCAAGTTCATTAACAGGATGGGTGGGACAAAGTGATTCTTTTTTCAGCCGGCTTAATATGCTGCCTTTGATCACTGAAGGACTGTTGCATACAACATCACCTATTATGGACTGAGGAGGCATGTTTTCTAGCCATATCTTCAGCTGCAACAAATCACAGTTACAGGCCCATTTATTGTCTTCCAATTGAAGGTCTAGTATTCTTCCAATGTGTTCCAAAAAGCCAACATAGGGCAGTGTCTGTAACTGGTTTCCACGCAGATCTAAATGGGTCAATGGCACAAAACGAAATATGTTTGGAGGAAGATACTCAATAGCATTATCATTCAAAATAAGCACTTTAAGCCTGTTGAGCTTGCTAAAGGCACTTGCTTCAATCACTGTAATGAAATTGTTGTCTGCTTGAAGAAACTCCAAATTTTCCAATCCATTAAATGTATCTTCTTTAAGTGTTTCCAAAGAATTGTGATTGATATGAAGTTGCTTAAGAAGGCTGAGACCATTGAAAGCCCCAGGCTCAATATCTGCTATATTGTTAAAACCAAGATGCAGAGAAATAGCATTAACAAGGCCAGCAAAATCATTCACGTGTAGCATACTCAGACCATTGTTTAGCAGATTAAGATGGAAAGGCCGTGATGGTGGGACATTTATTTCTGATATCATCTTGATGTCTCTTTTGTCACAGTTGATGATCATGGTATCATCCTTTTCTTCACAGGAACACAGACTCTGACAAGATCCTCTGACTGAAGAAAAAGAAGGCTGTGACTGGAAAGGATCAGGTGCAACCACAAATGAGCATAGAACGAAAATCCAAAGCTTCATCTTGTCCAGAAGATTCTATATTAAAAAACAAAACAAAAAAACAAAACAAAACAAAACAAAAAAAAAAAAAAAAAGGAAAAATAAAAATAAAAATGATAGAGTTATGATTTCAAAGGGTTTGGGGTTAGGTGTTTTTTTTTTGTTTGTTTGTTTTCTTTTCTTTTTTTGTTTTCCCTGGTGCAACAGCAAGGAAAAAACATTCCTAATGCTTGTCATTGAGCTACTTCACCTTCCAAACAATATCATGTCATGCAAAACACTTGAATTATTTTCTAATTATAGTATATATATTTGGTTTAATGTACTGAATGAATAAACAGAGTCATAAAGGGAAATCTGCAGTACTTTAATGCTGATATCCAAAGTAGGAAGTAATCAGGAGTGTGTTGGTTTTATTTATATACTGTATAGACTGCCAGTGGACAGCACTAATAATTTACTGTCCCAAGCAACTTATATCAAAAACTAATATAATATTTTGAATCATTGTTTTATGTCACTACACAGCACTGCAAATTTTAAGACTACCTTGCGAAGATTAACTTAATGTTACCCAGCTGCTGAAGAGAAGAAATGAGATTTGGTTTGGATCAGGAATGTGTTGTGAGCAAAAGCCCATTCTGTCAGGATACAGGGAATCTCTCTATGGTTCTGCATTATGTTTGGAAATCAAAGGGTATTTCCTCTGAAATCCTTGTACCCACAAACTGAAAAGGAAGTAGACAAAGTCATAATCTCTCTTTGCTTAAATTTTAATGCATATGTTGTAGTTTGTGGGTGAAAGTCGGGCCACAGCACAGTTACACAATAGTGTAACATTTGCATATAATATACATACAAAAGTATGCATACACAATTAACATTAAAAAGAGAGAGCGGACAATGCAGTACATATCAGAAGAAAAAAGCAAGCAGGGGCAAACTTCTTTTGAGATTAATATTAGACTCCTCCCAAAGATTATAATCATCAATTTCCACAGTAAAATGTTTATGGAACTGACTGTGCTTTACAAATTAAAAATTATCACCACTATCAACCACATGTTATGTAATATAATTATCACGTTTCAATCTGATCTTAAACTTTGAAACACTTGATAAATGCATCATTACAATACAGCTTAGGAGTTTCAAGCAAAATTTAGATGTTTAAATCAGTCATTTATTATTGGTTTGAATTAATTTGTCTACAGTTTATGAGAAGATTCTCTGTTTCTCTCTGTCAAGGCTGCTTAATTAGCAAGACCAATGGTAACTCTTGATATATAAGGTAGAGTGAAATCACTGTTTATAATCTTTAGTTAAGTATTTCCACATTTCCAAAAAAAGTAAATAATAACAAAAAAAACCCCTCTAAAATGCAATGGATGATTTTTTAAAAAGTAATGTTTATGGGGTGTGCTATTTATTTGAGGACTGAACTAAGCAAGATTCTTAAGTAATCCATCTAATAAAGATCAGAATCTTTCAAACTAAGCTATTGAAACATGAAGTACAGAATGTCACTACACAACCAGCTGTGTTAGTTTCTGAAAAATTAGAACCTTTTACAAGGATCAATTCAACTACATGCATGAACATTTTTATAGTGTGGCCATATGATTTGGCATCTCATCAATGCATATTTTAAGTATCATGCACCTTGGTTACTAGAAACACTATTTCTCAAGGCTTCCCTTAGAACAGATTGCAAAGCTTTACACATGCACGCACTTAAATGCTGTGGTATGAGCATTACACACACACACACACACACACATATATACAAAAAGAACAGCAGCAAATGTGTGCACAGTGAATTTTGTTTTTCTCCATTAGTAGCTTCTGATAAGTGAAAGTAGAAATATGAGTTTAGAAGTACTACGTGCAATTCACAGTGTGAGAAAAAGGGTCCTTAAAAATATGAGCTTTTATCTTTGTTTTAGTAGTTGCAATATAATTTTGTTGTCTCATATAACCTTCCTTGAACTCCAGCTGCCTATGTTTATATATATGCCTTTAAGTCTGTTTTCCAAGAAGTATTGGATAAGACACATCACGTCAAGATGTTATTTTGAAGTATGGAGAATAATCATTTTATGCTAGAGACTTATTCTTGTTTTATATGCATCACTATCCTTTCCAGTGACCCAAGGTAAAAATACAAGCTCTTGACACAGATGCCAGCTTCAAACCTACACTGTGACTAATTCAACTTTATTTGTGCACACTTTTTCTCATTAGAAATTCCAGAGTCAATCCGCATCAAATTCAAAAAACACTTATAAAGTCCCTGAGCAAAATTAAATAAAAAAAAAAGTCTATAAGGCATGTTGAATTTTATTGCATATTGGGAAATTAGGTTATAAAAATGAAAGCCCTCCCCTCAGAGATGAAAGTAACAACATTTGTAACCAACCCTTCACATTTTAATCATCATCATACTTCTGTAAGCAGCACAGCCAGAACTCTCTCACACACATATGTATACCCACACAGCAAAAATTAATAGGAGGACTTATATATTTTTTTTCCTTTCTCCAGTCTTTTTTTTTTCTAAACACTCAGAAACATGTAATGAAGTTCTCAGTAGGCAGCTATTGTAAAATAAAAACTGCTCTCATGTAACAGATGATTAACATTTAACTGAAAGAATTCACAATACAACAAAATGTAATTTGAAAGACTTGAAAAACTGACCTTTTTGTGTGGTGAGGTTTTTCAGCAAATTCCACATGGTAACTTAAGGATTTTTTTCACTTTATCTGCTTTCATATAAGTCACTGCTTGACTGCATACTGTAACTAAACTGTATAGGAATTCTAAAAGACTAAAAATGTCACAGTTCTTTCTATGAGGCAAAGTTGAATACTTCCAGAAGTAGTCACCTTACAGCAAAGACATCTCGTGCTTGCTAAGTAACAATTGATTTGGTTTTTAAGCATTGAAATAGCTGGTTTCATTATGCTCGGGGGCTTATTTGTTTGGTTGTTTTAATTCAGCTATTTAAAAATATATATATATATGTTAATAATTTTCAAAACCCCAAGCTGAGAATGTGCAATTTCTAAAAGCCTTTGGGGTTTTTTATTAAATTCTTAAGGGAATCACAGTCAGATGATGCATTTAAGACCACTTTTGCACTTGAGGAAATAAAACCAAACACCCATTCCTCTCCCCCAAGGGATTCAAAAACAGCATTCCCTTAATGCACATATTATACACAGTGAGCAGTTTGAATAAATATGCCTGCAAAATGTTTAAAATACAGTATAAACTCCCATAATTTAACATAAAAGTTATATAAAGTCATGCAGAAAAATAAATGCAACTTGTACTGAGAAATGAAATTCTCATGTGCTTAGCTAATTAACTAGCTGGAGTCCTTCTTACCTGTACAGCAGCCACACTCCCTGATACAGTCAGTAATGCACAGTTGGAGCAGCTGTTTCCATGTAATGTAATTTTCCCCTCTGTAAAATGCACACTTTCTTTTGAGTTTCCCTTTGCTGCAAGCTCCGGTAATGCTACAGCTCCATAAAGTTAAAATCCTTGTTCTGAAGACAAAGTACAAAGCATTCGATTGAAAAAATCTTCCAGGCAGCCGTGCACGTCAGACCATCCTGTAAGCAGTTGTCCTTTTTCCTCAATTAAAATTCACAGCATACTTCACAGCTAGGCTGACTTTTCTGCATATAGTTAACTGTTTGCAAGCATTTGGATGCGGTAAACAAACAAGATGCTCAGCAGAGCTTGACTTGATCACTTGGTTTGTCAGATTTTTAGATGCAAGCTGCTCCTGTGTTCTCTCTGTTCTTTCTAGTCTTTCTTGTTAGCTCAGTTTGTTATTAGTCAGATTGCCAGGGGCTGGGAGGTAGGCGTAAATAAAGAGACTTCTTGGCTTTTGACTCAGCCTTTAAGCCCTTCCCCACTAGAGAGCTTTAATCTGCCAATGTCATTTAATACAAGATACAGCTCCACCTTGAGACAGATCAGCTCCTCCTCCTGCAATTTCTCTCACCTCCTTTTCCCCTTATCTAAGTGAGCCTGAGAAAGTAAAATTCAGCTAAATACCTTCTAGATTGCTTAAGGACTGTTAATGCCCGATTTTGCAAAGCAGTAAACATCCACTGCAGCTCTTGCAGTTTGTTCTTTTGGGCAGATCTTGCATTTAGTTTGTATCTGCAAATGCTTGCTTTAGAAAACTGAAAGCATTCCAGTCCAAACAGACTCCACAAAACACACCACAAGGGAAACTTTGTCCTCTAGAAAATATGTCTATCACGTTGAAGTGCACAATTATTCAAATATATAAATGGGACTGTAAAGCTCTCAATGCAGTCCACTCAGTATGTCTGGGGTAGGGGTGACTATGCACAGTTGCACATACTTTATTTTGGAAAAAATAAAATTATGGAATATTGGTGCTTATGCTTGCACAATGATTGCCATCATCCCTTTTTAAAACTGCCCATCTTGTTCTGTAGGAAGAAGGCTGTTTTACAGATGTTAGCACAGTGTTGGTATCTGCCCTTGTGAGATTGCACTTATTTCCATGAAACACTGCTTTGATAAAAAACCGTCTGTTCTGGGGGAGGACATTTTTAAAGACATGTATCATGCTTAAGGTATTGTTTTATTTGTGCTCATAAACTAGTAATTAGCAGATGCAGTACAGCTACAGGAAAATGTTTATTCCATGCAAGGAGCATCTTCCTTATCCCTCCTACACTGCATGAGATGGTTTTATAAGCAGCAAATGCTGCTTCCTTGTTCATCCCACTGCCACAGAGTCACAAAATCTTTTGATGAGCAACGATAGATGTGGTGCTCCTGCATATTTGCCCTATAGAGCATAACATTTCTGTTTTGTTCTGTTTTGTGCCTTGGATTACTATACAGACTGTTTACTACAGCCTCCAACCAGATTCCAGGAATTTCTTTTGCACTGATTGATCTCTAGGTGGCCTTGTTGATCTTAAAACAGCTATTGCAATATCCTGTTCCATGTGATCAAGGCTATCAAGATCTTTTCCTATATTTATACTCACACACCTATATATAATCTTTCATATATAAATTTAGAAAAATTTTACATATTTATAGAGGCTAGGAAAAAAATTATAAAAAAGATAAAATATTCCTAAGGAATAGTGGCAATTTGATCAATTTGATTTCCATTCTTTTAAGCACAAAACTTTTTTTTTTTCATTTTTTTTTAAATAAATCTTGTCACTCAATCTCAACTTGCAGGCTGTTTTTACTGTTAAGGCTCCAAAGCTCTCAGCAATCTGTGACCACCCAAATAAATAATGATTTTCTTTATTACTTTTGAATTTATGAATTTTAAGTAATGTTATTTCTATTTTTTACTGAACATTTTTCAAGTGTTAACACTTGTGGTTGGCTGTTTGAGATAGAGAATATCACCAAATAGCTATTCACATTAAAAGTGAAAACAATATCATTCCTTGCTTTTGAGTTGACAGCCACAAGAATAACAAGAATAAAACATGATCACAAAATATTTCCAGAAATCAGGTGCTAAAAATAGGACAGAGTTTCCTAACCTAAGCATACAGGATTAAAAACCACTGAGAATGTTTATCAATAATATTTGTCATTCAAAAACTTCATTTTTATTACCAAGTTTATAAAAATGGTTAATGATTGTTTTTCAGCCATAATTTTATGAATCATTAAGCAGATTATTATAAAGAATCTGATTCTGCAAGTGCATCTGCATGTCAGTTGAACTGACACAAGGTTTGTACCCTGTACTTCAAATCTTCATCATCAATTGCTGTGACAATTTTAAATTTTGTGATCTTGGATATATAAAATCTAAAACTGTCAAGCTTACATTTACTGCAGGCTTATGATTTACAGATTAGTCTTCAAAATGTTAATTTTCATAGTGACTTAATTTTTAACTTCATTGTTTAAATATAACAGGAGGAATAAGCATCTGAATTTGCTATTTCAGCGGATAGAAATTATTTTTTCTGTATCATTCCCATCTCGTTGTCACTTCTCAGAATGCTCACAAGGAGCCATTGATAACACACAAGATATAGGATCCAAATCATATATCCTTCCCTGCTTGCAAGAAGCTTCAAGTCCGTATCAACAACTCTCGACTATATTTCTTGCAACATGAACCCTTTGAACTCTGTATGAGTGCAGGTCTGACAGCTTAATATACCATATTGAAAGGAAGCATTTTCCTGGAACCACTAAGTAACATCTGACTATTCACAAGTGAGAGAGCCTGCTGAGGAACTCAAAACTCATACACAGATTATAAATTAAAGTTGTAGATGGAAGAACTGTCGCCAAGGCTAAGACTTAACTAAGAATATGGCATATGCACATACACACACACACAGAACAAAACAAAACAAAACAAAAAACTCTCATAATGTAATGTACTGTAATTATGGAAGCTACCAGTGCCTATTACATTATTTAATTCAGACACAGAAGGCCTATTTCCTTCACAGAACTAATGTCCCTGTCTATGTATTGAGATAGGTCCTACTCAAAACCTTGTGCTCTGAACACAGCGTTTGTGTGGCCTGTTGCAGCAATGAACACATTGCAATTTTGTAAATAAAGGTCAGGATTCCCCTCTACAAGTGATACACAGACCCAGCTGCTATTTTCTAAGCATTTAGTTTTGTCTTTATATGACCCTTATTGAGAGTTAATTCTCTGAAAAATCTGCTGAAAAATATCTTCAATTTGTAAGTAAACAGTCAGGTTAAAGGATGAAATTTCTGTTATCCTTATGCATTTTCTAGCTAAATTAATTTAGACTCATATTTGTATACCTAATATATAAGTACACAAATCATAAAATCACAGAATCACAGAATGATGTTGTAAGGAACCTTAAAGATCAGTTAGAGAACCACCTCCCTCATCCTGCTAGCCATGCATATTATGCAGCCAAGGTATGGTTGGCTTTCTAGGCTGAACCTGCATATATGTGACGTTGTATGCATTGACATTTACCATAGTGCAAAAAACACATTCCCTGAAAAAAATTAAAAGAGAGGCATATTGAAGTTAATATTCTTTATATTTCATTTAAAAATTTAAAAAGTCATGTGGTACTTTATATGTTTTGCTTGAGTGAAAATGCATTTTATACTGCTATACTTAAGAACATGATTCCTTACAAAATATTGGATTCTTAGTCATTTAATAAAATATGATGCAATGGAAACAGAAGAAACCAAGTATTTTCCCTTGCATACTTCTTTAGTAATTCTGTTTTGTTGTATAAGTCACATCACTGAAAACGTATAAACATTTCTGAAATTTGCAGTTTCCTTCATCAGTATCTGTGCAATAGGTCTCTTGAATCTTTTTATATTTGTTTGTTTGTTTGGGTTTTTGTTTGTTTAACCCCTCGACAGAGGAAACTTCCAGTTCTACATAATATGAGTTTAATATCGAAGTTAAAATAGCTTATCCTATTCAGAGATTATTCATCTTGTTAATAAATTTTGGTATTGGTGTGAGAAATATTTCTTGATCTTAATCAGCTTCTTGGAGCAGACAGATTCTCCTTGCCTCTCCTCCTGAACTTGGCAATATTTGAATATCAATTTAAAAAAAATGCCTAGAGATTAATGGTCTGTAGAAAGCAAAAGTCACCTGAGTACCTGCAATCTTCAGTTATGATGAATCAGTTGAATATTTTTCAAAATGTATTTTGCTTGCCAACAACAAAAGAACATACACACAAAAAATTGAGTCATGTTATGGCATTCTGTAGCCTGTTATTATCATGAAAAGATCCCTACTAATTGACTTGTAGTCCCTTTTCATATTAATTTTGTAAACCCCAGAAGTTTCAAAAATTGTTGTCCATTGACCTTAATTCCTGTAGGTTAGACTGAATTGATCCTCTCCACTACCACATAGCCATTCAAAACTTTCTTTGGAGCTGAATGGGATAAAGTACGTTTCGTCCATGTGGAAGAGAAAACTTAGTGTGAAACCAATAGAATTTGCCCAGACTTCTATGGATTTTGACTTCTTTTCTTCTTACTTTGGGTTTCCAGTAGGTATCCATTAAAAAAAAATACTTATAAGTTTATATATATATTAGTTATGTTTTACTTACATTTTAAAAAAAAATGTGTTGCAGTTATCCAATTAATTACCAACTGCACCTCCAAGGAGTCAGCTTCAATTTATAATTATGAATATTCCAATTGAAGTATAGTCAGATTTCCTGACTTCTATGCCTGAGAGCAGCTGACTGCCTAGCCCTAATAAAAGCTTTTTAAAAAATCACTTCAGTACCAGTAGTCGATGCAACCTAAAGTTATAAGAATTGTATAAATCTTTTGAAATTAGTAATAGAATATTTTCTTCTCTACTGCAAGAGAAGTAGAAATAACCACTGGGTGTGCAGTACTCTATAATCAGAACAGATGATATTATATGATTTGCATATGTTTACTTTTTTTTTAATGTTACAAAATTCCTATTTTTATTCTTTTGCAATAAACATGGATAAGAAAACATGAAATATTGAAACTGCTGTGTAAAACGATTTTCTTTCCTTTTGTCTATAAATAATGCATTGATATTTAACATTAGTATCCTGTTAAACACAAATGAGTTTCTACATGCTGACTATGCCTAAGCCTATTCATGATAATGTGTGCCTGTGCCTAACCTAATTGCACATTACATGCTACTGCTATTCCACCAAGTCCAGCTAAAATAAATTATATCAGGAAACTTGGAAAAAGTCCTGAAGAGTAAAGTCTGCAGTAGCCAATCAAGTTACTCTTGAGGGTACTATATACACAATAAGATTCACAGACCCAGCACCAGTTTAATGAAGTAGAGAATTAGTATTTAAGCTCTGCTTTGAAAAATATTTTATCTTCTTTTCTGAGAATGTATGCCCTTTACAAAGGCACTGCATTCTAAATTCCAGCTTTCAATACATCATACAGGAACTGAAGGAAGTGAGCACACAAGTCAAAGAACCATCTTTGAATCTATAAGGTCATTGGTAGTGTTCAACAGAATAGTAGATCTTGATGGCTGGTAACACGTTTCTCACCACTCTGACTTCCCAATACAGGATTGATGTGAGCTAATTTTCAGTATAAAACTTAATTAAGTCCAAGTTCCTTGATCTATTGTCCTTTTTCTTTTATTTTATGGGCATATTTGGGTTAATTTGCGTTGTCTACCTTAAGATACCAGCCTTTGGAATGCACTACTCTGGAAGTCACTGTAATTCACTGTGATTCTAGAACTAAACTACCCTAAATTGGCAGGTACCAGGATATGCTGGACCTGTGTGGAGTAGAGTTGATGTTCACAGCAGTGTGTACAGCATTATATCATAGATTTGCAACTAAACTAGTGTTGAAAACATGACAGTGTTTTTACTACTACTGAGAAGTACTTGTACCATATAAAGACTTTCTGTCCTTCCAACTCTCCCCCACCATGGATAGGTTGGGAGTAGGCAAGGAATTGAGAAGGGACACAACCAAGACAGCTGACCCAAACTGACCAAAAGGATGCACGGTACCGTGTAATGTGACGCTCAGTAAGAAAAAGTGAGGGAAGGGCCATTTTTGGGAAAGTACCTGTTGCTCACGGAGAAAATGGGCACTGGCCTACTTGTGTGAGGTGATGAGTGACCACTTTTACATATTTTCCCTCCTCTCTTTCCTTCCTTTATTAAACTGTGAATGTCTCTCTTTTTCTCTTTTGTTTTTCTAGTCTCTTCCCCATCCCACTGGGGATTGGAAATGAGCAAGTGGCTGTGTGGTGCTTAACTGCCTAGGTGGCTAATCCACAACACAGAGGTACAATAAAGCTCCCTGTCTCTAAATCCAGAGTGGCCATTTCCTCTTTTGCACCATATTCATGTAGTCAGAGTTCTCAGGAAGTAGTAGAACAGGAAAAAGAATCCCAAACTCCTTATTTTGTCTTTACTTCCAAAAGTCTATAAGTAAATTCACTGTTCCATGGTGCAGTTGCTGCATGGATGAGTAAAGACTGCAAGAATATTGGGCTCTAACTGGAAGTACAGAAGCTGTAAAAATCTGAATACACTTGACCACTGATAAAACTCAGGAAAAGTGCGACAGATCTGTGCTGTTACATGCAGTTCCCTCCTTGAGTATATTTTCTTAGCCGAGTATTTATTCTGCCACATAGTTATACTCCTTGTCTCCACTCACACTATTATCACAGAGCAAATAGAGCACATTAAAGAAATTCAATCTAATAGATATAGAACCCACTTCAGCCTTTCTGTCAAAGTGGGAAGAAGACACAAACCCACATCTGCCAATGATCTCATTTTTGGCTTCTATTTTCAAACAGACTTTTTTTAGAAAGCAGCTTTAAATAATGCAAGGTTCATGTTAGTCACTCTAAAAATAAACACATGTAGAAAAAAATTACAATCAACAGAGCAAGGAGTATACCACTTCTTAAATTAAAAGAAAAAAAAAAAAAAAAAAAAAAGGAGTTTACAGGAAATTTCCCTTTATTCAAGAAAGTGTATGGTTATACCTAAGCTCATTTTTTCAGAAGATAGGTCAGAGCTCCCTTTAAAAACTTTCTACCTGAGGTACATTAAAAAATGCTGAAATGCACTGAGAGGTGTTTTTTAATCATTTCAGCATGTTATATCAATAGCTTGCCTTGTAATTTTGATGGCATGACTTCAGACTCATATGGTTCTCTTTCTAAAAGAGGAATGGGCTTATACAACTTTATTTAGCATTACTTTTTATTAGGCAGATGTAGACTCCTACTTTGCTTTTATGCAGTCGGATAATGTAGACCAAATGAGCCTTTGTTTTCACTTTTGAGGTAAGAATAGGAATTTTTATTCATGTAAGACTGCATCTTACCTTGGACTGTTGCTTGTGGTTCAGATACTGGGATTTCTTACATGGACCAGGAAGAACATTAGTACAGGCAGATTCAAACATTTTTGCTTCTGTAAAAGGGAAGAAAATCCTCTTTAGGCTGAAGAAAGAAAAATTCAATTTAGTCTCCTCGGGGTAAGGGATAAGGACAGGACCAGGGATATTTCCACCGAAAAAAGATGCAGAAAGTAGGTCAGGAAGAGTGAACTTTCTGTTCTTTCTTCTATTAAAGAAGATGAAAATAGGGTAAAGTAGTGACTGCACTGAGAGAGTTCATTTCACCCGCTGTGATTATGTTGTTGCACACTTTTACTTTTTCTCAATGACACCAATGGATACAAAAGGCAGGAGTATATGCCTTATTTCTGCTGTCAAAAATCTATTGCCCTACACTCTACCTGCTATGCAGCTTTCCTATGAATAAAATGTCTTCTGAACACTTAACCTTTGCAACAAATTGGCCGCATTTTTATGTGGAATTTTATATACAAAGCATCTTTGTCTAGAACCCATAGTGAGGACAATTTCTGAATAAATTTTCTGAGTTTTCCATAAATCTTTATCTGACTGAAAGATGTAACAAAAACTGACCAGCTACTGGCATGTGTGAAAAGCCATATGGATTTCACTGAGTCACAGACCATCAGCAGGAGTGAGCTTCTCTGTAGGACAGCTACTGAGTCAGTAGCTGGGACTGGTATTCTGCATGACATCAGGGTTATATTTTTTCACGACCACCACTTACAGCACAGTAGTCACTAGATCATTCCAATTAATAGCTAAAAATGTGAATAATGAATTAATACAATGTGCAGTGCAACCTGACTGAATAAATATTAATTATTTCCTCCCTCTGTTTTCAGGTTGTAGTTAGATTTGTTTTGAAACAATAAGAAAAAGGCTTTCAGAATGAACAATATTTTTCAATTGAGAGGGCACTGCTCTTTATTGCATATAATCTGTCTTAGTTAGAAAAATAAATATCTATCTTTAATACTGAAAATATTTTTTCCTTTTTGGAGTTTTTTCGGTGTGAATGATAAACCATATTTTTGCCAAAGCTGAACTTGTATTTCTCATTGACATTTTCCATCTTTCAGAGGCCTGCTATCATAAAAATTGACATCTTGATGTTGTAATGACTTCAAATCATGAAACAGGTTGTAGAGAGAGGTTATAGGGTCTTCATCTCTAAAGACAGACAAATCCTGATTGGAGCTGCTCCGGGTCACAGTGCTGTAGCTGACCCTGCCTGAGCCACAGAGGGTGGACTAGGTTATCTAAGCAGATCCCTTCCAGCTTCAGTGTTTCTGTGATTCTGTGAAATGTTTTGGGAATCCAAATTCTATTGGGCTCAGAATTTTAAGGCATGTCACTTTTAAACGATTCTCAGAGCTGGATTACTATATCTCAAAACATAATAATTAGCATGTAATTGGTCTTATGCAAAGTAATGTACCATGGTATTGTTTTTTACCATGGAGATAAATATAAATAATTCTTTAATTGTCTTAAAACATAGTGTAAAATCTCTTCAATACCATGTTGGAGTAACACCATACTAAACAAGTCACGTGATGTTAGCTTAGTGAAATCCAAATATATTAAGAAGCTTATTTAGTGACAACTATTATAACTACCTGCTCTTTTAAAAAGTATTATTATTCAATCTTACAGGCCTCTAGACCAATCTTTGATTAATTTGTAATATTTATGCATTCTCTAGAGCAAAACAGACAGTGATTTCATCACAATTTAAAATATTGGCCTAATGCAGTTTTGAAAGATACCTTTTTAGGACAAAAATATGGGCCATTAATTCTGTTATACTTGATACTTCTTGTTCCAATCCGTTGTGGTTTAACTCCAGCCTGCAGCTAGGCACCACACAGCCACTTTTTAATTCCTTGTCTCAACAGGGTGGGGGGAAGAAAATTGGAAAGATAAAAGTGAGAAAAAATGTAGGCTGAGAGAACAGTGTAATTATTGAAATTAAAGAAAATATATATAATGATTAATAATAAGAACAACAATAACAATAATGATAATAATGATAACAATGGCACAGTTTAATGAAAATGAAACTGAAAAAGGGAAACAAATAAACCTCAAGGAAGACAAGTGATACTAATGAAAACAACAGCTCACCACCAATGGGCTGATGCCCAGCTGGCCCCTGAGCAGTGGCCCTCCTGGCCAGCCTTGCCCTAGGTTGTATCTTCCAGCTTGGCAGTGTATGGCATGGGATATGCCTTGGACAGTTTGGGTCAGCTTTCCTGGCTGTGATCCCTCCCAGCTTCTTGTGCACCCCCAGACTTCTTGCTGTTGCAGTGATGAGAGAAGCAGAAAAGACCTTGGCTCTGTTAAATACTGCTCTACAATAATGAAAATATCCCTGTGTTACCAGCACTGTTTCCCACACAAATCCAAATCACAGGCCTGTAGTAGCTACTGTGAAGAAAATTATCTCCATTCCTGTCAAAACGAGTAAAAATATGTGCAAAACAGATAATCAAACCCACTGAGACATCAGTTTATGCTCTTTAAAAAACTGCCTGCAATTCTGTGACATTGTGAATATAATTTTGGAAATGAACTTTATTATTAAGACTATCTTAAAGAAAGTATTTCAGTTGCCAAAGGATATAACTTCAAAAGTCTGGACACTTTGAGTGAACTTCCAGCTAAAACATGGACCAAAGAGTAAACATTTTTAGAACCTTAATTGAAGATCACAGGTCTTCTGCCTAAAATTCACTTCTCATTCTAAAATACTCAAGTAATTGTATTGCCTAAACCACAACATAAGCAAGCATTGAAATTCAAGGGAATGATGCAAGTACATTGGTCATCAAATTTCCATAATCTTTTACAACCAGTCAGCATAAACTCATTTATTCCTTGAATAATCACTAAAGCTCCAACAAATCACTGAAGCTCAAACAAATATACTTTAATTACAATGCACTATACTAGTCTATTAAAACAGCACAGTTAGAATCATTGAATCTCTATTGGCTTGGTGGATGCAAGTAGGAAAAAATACAGTGTATTTTCCCATTCTAGCAATCTGCCACATTTTGTTTTCAGAATTTTACATTTGCTATTTTTATGTTTCAGTTAACCTTTTTTTTTATTCTTTTGAAAATGTCAGCATTATGATAATTCTTTAATTTCCTAAAATTACAAATTGCATTTCATAGCTGCAAGCTTTTAACTGCATCTTTTTTTAATTGTGGAAGTATCTACTGTTCAAGTGCTTGAACATTAATGTACTCATTTATTATTCATACAGATGGCAAATAAATTATAATAAATAACAGTGATTGTCTGAATTTGAACTTCTGACTGCAGATCAAAATAATGCAATGTGAGTAATTAAAATTATACCTCTACAGAGAGAGAGCATTGTCTACATAGATATGTCCAGATGGTTGCAAAGATGAAGAGTGTGTTAACTATGTGTTATCTTGTTGCTGTCCAATTGTGTCACTTTTACCCAGGTGACATTGATTGAGATTTAACTGCTGAAACCTCATTAAGACTAATGCTGAAGTAAACAGGAAAAACACCAATTGATTTCTACCAAAGCTTTTGCTGACCCTACAGAGTAATTGGAAATAAATCCATATATTGGGTTTTTTAATAGAAAATTGTTTATAAACAAGCTATTGACCACAGAGTATTAAGTAATATATTACCACTGAACATGCTCACAACTTTCCCAGTACTAGCTTGCAATTTTAATTTCTTTTCCATCTTTTATTCTCAGACACTTGACTTACAAAGGCAGAAAAAAATCTCAGCAAAACATTTATACCAAATCTTCTGAATATTATGTGATACTCATAGTATGTAAAACTTGTTTTCTTCACCCATTTCTAGTTATTCCCCTGCGTCTTAGAGATAACATGAGGGAGTAATTTCTAAATACAGATCAGTGAGGTACAAGTGTAAATTCTGCAAAAAATCTGCTCATTAGTGGAAAAGACACGGATCAAGCTGCAGAAGCCTGATGGCATGGTGGCAGATTCTCAGCATGAAGCTGCTGGATCCAAGTTGCAGTGTGGTTGACTTGAGAGTAAGGTGGTGGCACAGAGCAAAGGTGTGTCCTGGTTGTAAACATGATTCCGTGATACAGACTGTTTTATCAAGTAAAGAATGGGGAGCCGATAGGAACTACAGTAATAATAACACTTTCATATTTTCCAGTTTATATGAGAAATTTTTAATAATTAATTTTGCATCATATTTTGCACACCACCACAGCAAATAGCACTTGTCACTCATAATCTGTAATTCCTTTGTAGCTGAATAAGAACTTAAATGAAAAGAAAATGATTCAACAGGAAACGAAAAAAGATTATAAGAAGAACTTAGATAATGTTTTTAAACCATGGTGCTAATTTAATTTCTTTTTTTTTAATATGTGTACACACCGATAATATACAATCATAGTATTATGACTCATTTTCAAATGTTTGTCTTTGGGGTTGGAAGGGTGGAAATTCAACAGAGAAATATTTCCATTCTCTATTCATTCTGAAAATTTACACAGAGTATATTTGAAAGTCTTAAAACATCTTTGAACTAAGTATTTTTCAAAATTGAAAGTTTTAGAGTTTTAAAGTTTTAGGCAAAATAATGCACCTAGACTCAAGTGAAAACTGAACTTTCAGTGAAGACAGGCAAGGCTGCCTTAGATTTATAGCTCAACACCACCCTCTCCTGGTAGTGCGGCTCAAATCAAATACCATCAGTGGACAGCTCTGAAAATGTTAGGAGTGATCTCAAAATATTGAGATCATTTTTACAAATTCAAAAAGTGTTTTTAACTTACTGGAGAAGAAGCAATTTTTTTCCCTGTTGAGAACTGTAACCCACTAAACTAAAATCTTCTGGTTTTATTAGTTGTCTAGTTTTAGCCCCATGAACAAGTACATTTAAAAGTATGTACAAACTTCTCCAGCCTTCTGACTGTTCATAGCCCATGTGTAGTTAACACTGTTATAATTTAATCACTTAGAAAACCATTATTTATTCCCTCTAGTGGTTAATCTAGATTTCAAATGGTTAGAGCAAATGTATCATCGGAGACAAGATCATAAATTTATTACAGTTCAAATAAGATATGAAAAAATGAAGAAAATAGCACTTGAAATATTGGGAAGAGCAATAAGTAATTAAGTAATGTATTTAGACAACCTATTTGGTTTATACATTGCTGAGGAATAGCAGCCTTTCTTTCCCTCTATTTACGTGCAGGCACTTTGGAACAGCTTTTTTTTGCATTTATATGTTCCCTATCATAATCAGTGTCAAATCCTGACTGGGTCGACTGGCAAAATTCCAACAGCTATCTGAAGAAGTCTATTGCTACTGTAACAGCAGTAGTCTCTCCTGTCCTGCAAAACCCAAGAGAACATATGTCATAAAGGTCACCTGGAACCAATTCTTGTTAACATCTTAATTATTAGTGATGAATTTTTTTTCAGGGGTCAACACCTTTTTCACAACAACCAAATGATTGATTTACAAGCTCAAACTCTGTTAAGAGTGGGAAATGTATGTCTTTAAACACATCCTAAACCACAATATCTCACAAATTAATATATTTCATACTTCCAGTATAACAATACTCTATGAAACATGGTAAACCACTGGTTATAGGAAAGTCTCATAGAATCATAGAACGGTTTGGGTTGGAAGGGGCATTAAAGATCACCTAGTTCCACCCCCTGCTATAAGCAGGGACATCTTCCAGTAGAACAACCTGGCCTTGAAAGATAAACTATCATTGTCTGCTTTTAAATAACTATGAAGTCTTAAATCATTGCAATGTTGTGAAAAGCTTGCAAATGGAAAGCTGTACTATTGCAACAGAATAAATGATAAAATATAACTTGGCTGTTTAAATATAAAGTCGAGAGTTAAAACCTTTCAATTATGTTTTTTTTACCCTTCAGTAAGAAAATAGTTGTGAAATACAAGCCTGTCTTATATTTTTCGTTATTTAATGTTTTTCAAACTGTTCCTATTTCATTATATTTTAAATGGTTTAAAACTTTATTAAGTTATCCTTTGATATCCTTTAAAACTCACTGAGTTAGCCTTTGATGACCTGCTAGACCTTCTCTTTACTATGATAAATAACAATACCGGGTAAATACAGCTGCAGACTACAGTATGTTAATTACAGTTTAAATGTTACTTCTTTATTTAAATATCCTATTATATTCACGTGCTATACAAACTACTGAATAATTTGAGTTCAGGGTAATTCAACAAGAATATTCTGTCTTTTATCCTATTTTTAGCTGACTAATGTGTATATTTTCTTATATTTTCTAGAAACTAATCAAGTACATTTCATATTTTAATTGTTGTAATAATCCATGCGCATATTAAAGTGCTTGAAAGAGAGGCAATCATATAAGAATCAGGATTATTTTATTTCCATTAATGAACTCGTACTTATCTAATTTATGATGCGGGTGAATAGAAAATAATTCTTGTTCTCCTAGTGAGTATTTAGATGAGCTGGGTCTCCTCAGACTAAAACACACAGAAGATGTTTAATCAGATGATGTATATCATAAAACATTTGTTTTCCTTATGACTCTACCTTTTTTTCTCCTTAGGGATTCAGAACTTTGAGTCCCCAGAAATGTCTTTTTTATCTTGACTATTACATGATACTGTCTATGCTGTAGTAGCTGAGTATCTTCATTCAGACCACATATTTTTCTATTTCTGTGCTTTTACTTCTGGAAAAAGCATTCAGAATCAAAATAAGCACAACAGAGATCTCAGTTTACTCACCCTACAATATGGCTACCAGCTGATGATCCTAAGGACTACATGATGGCTTTCATTCTTACTTTGCTGTTGCTTTTTGCAATCTTGAAAACCATTTGCTCAATATGTGATAAGAAAAAAAAAAATAAAGAGCTTTTCAGGGAAATGATAAATAGAAGCAGAATCCTTCAAATTAGCATCCATACATTTATCTTATATCTGTTTTTAAATATTCTAGAAGCACATATATTTATGTAAGGGATATTTCCCTCCCAGAAATCTGGAAGATCTCATAATTTGTCTTCTCACATTGATTTACAGATTTCATTATAGTGTCAGGGCTTTGAGGGCACTCTTAAGCTTCAGTGGGTTGGGCCAGCCTCACCTGGAAAACTCTATGGATCCAGAAACTTCATTTCAGCTTATGCCTGGGTATCCATTGCCTCTGACCAGCTCTGTCCCCGATGTTCCTGATTTGCTGATGGAGGTCTTGGGTTGACTTCAGCTCTGAATTTTCACTTTGTGTTTTTCTAAGGATCTTTGGGCTGTTGGGGAGACCTGTTGCTGGCACCAGCCCTGCACTGGTCACCCTATTTTGCTGCTATGGGGCTGCAACCCCTCAGTAAGGGCAGGGTCTGCACTGGGGCTGTCTTGGCTCCATGCTCCTCCTGGGAAGCTGACCCATTCCTTCTGCTCCCTGACAGATGTCATCAGGCCATATAGACAGCTGAGAAAAACTAGATTTGAAACTAACAAAGTGAACAAAACAATAATATCAAAGATAAGTAAAGGCACTGTCCATAGTATCATTGGTTGCAATACAGAAGTGCAAAGCAGTGAGAAAACAGTACAGATATACAAGTGCATTTGCAAGCATGCAAGAATAATCCTAATTGGATCCTAGAGAAAGGAATAAGGAACCATCAACATGAAGGTCATATTTTTCTTGACAAAGAACTCCAGAGACTGAAAATGGCAATGCCCTCCCAAATGCAACCTAATTGAAGCCACCAGCCTTAGGACTCCAAGAGGCCTGGGAAGGGTGAGCATAAGAGCATGAAGAGGGATATAAAAGAAGTATTAACAACAGTTTAACTGCATTATTATTTCTTATTCTTCCACAACAATTAGATGCAGACTAAAACTGACTCTTAAAATCTTACTTATATTGACAATAAATTCTTGACAATACTTATCTGAAAGATGTGCGTCCTCTTTGTCTATAAACCAGATTCTGAGTGTAACACCAGAGCTGTCCTGTTGCTTGCATAAATGCACATTTACCCAGTATATAATTTGTGGGCTCCAGATGGTTTCCAAAAGTTGCAACTCTCCTATAATTTGACCATCACAGCTGCAAAACCCTTCTGAATTATTCCAACAGGGTAAGATGTCTCATAAAACATTAACAGTTTGTGTTCAGATAACTAAATTGAATCCCAGCTCTCCACTGAATATTGAAATGGATCAAGAAAATACATTTTAATGTTTTAAACCCTAAGCTAAATTTCAGCCATAAAAAGACTGCTTAGCTATTATGTCAATACAGAAAATTCATACTTTTACTATGACTATTTACTGTTACAATTACAAAATACATTTTAGCATTGTGAAATTGGTTTTAATAGACATTTTTAATATAAAATAATCAAGTGCATGTTTAAATGTGATAAAAAGGTTATGTTCTTTCCAATGTAGCATGTGAGAAAATGTTATGAAGTCAACAAGACACAATGTTAAGCATTTAGAAATTTATTTATATATTTGTCTGTATATAAGTTATTTGGAAATATATGCCATATAAAAGTAGTTAGTATCAACATGTTCTGCTCACAAGGTATGAAATAAGCCATATATAAATTTTTAATACTATATTTTATTTCATTAAACGCAGCAATTTGTATCATTTTTCCCCATCCCTCAGGTCATATGGAAATACTACTTTCTCTTTTCCCCAGTTAGCATTACTTTTTCCTTTTCACAATTGCTTTATCATGCTCATATATTTTCTTCCCATCATCTTGTTCCATTGCTGATTACATGTCTCATCAGCAATTTAGCAATTATCTTAAATTATGTCCCTAGTAATTTTTAAAATTATTTTGACTCACATACCTTAATTAATAGTATCCAAATGAATGTTTGAATTTAAATCTGTCTTTCATTCCTTTCTAGCCATTAGCTAGCTGAGGAACTCATTTGCTGTCCAGAATTCCTAACTTGTCACAGAAACAGTACATTTAGAAGGAATTATGGTTGATGTAATTAAAAAGTTATCCGTCTCTGCCCCCTAGTGGTCATGTCGTTTCTCAGCCATATCTTAAGAGGAAAAGAACTCCACAACACAACTGAAAAGTAAAATCCTTATCGATTTTAGCTTATTTAATCCTAGTTTACTAAATTCAGTCAACTTTTTTTTTTTTTTGTAGAAAATAGTTTTATGCAATGCCTTTAGATTCATGCTTCCATGCTTTCAAAATTTAAAAAAAAAATGCTTTGAAAACCATCAAATAAGGTGATTTTTCCATATCCAGTACAGTATAACATAGCTTTTAAATTATGTTGCCCTGCAGTTTCACTAAATCCATTTATGAAATTTTCACTTTTGAAGCACTGCATCATGAGAGAGCATACCCAAACTCATTCAGGGTAAGAAAGGGGGGAAAAAAATCAGCACAAAACCAAAACATTGTGCCACAGTAATTATTTTATTTTAATAAGTCTAATAACCATGTTTTAAAAGGTAAGCCAGTATAATTTGTTCTTTACAAGAAGATAATTCCAATATATAAATTTAACATTACTGAGATTCTTCCCTACCTGCAGAGATAGACTTTTGCTTCTAGGCTTGATGTCAAGGAAAAAGTCACTTCCTGGCTGGCAGCCAAGTCTAAAAGTCCTGTTTCGCCCCTGGGAAGTTTCGGTTTTCCACACCACTGAGACCTCTCTGACAGTTTGTTAATCCTCTCAACAACTCAGCTGAGGTGCAGGTGGAAGCTTCACCTGCTCCCTGCCTGTTAATTCTGTCTGCTCTGGTTGGTTGACTTTTCTTGAGCCTTCTCTCAAAGTTCAGTTGCTCTCAATAGACAGGCGCAGCCTCCTCCATTTAGCAAGTTTCACCCGATTTTCCCTTGGTCTTTGGAGGAGCAAAGAATTATAATTTTAGTTCAAAGGGAGCCCTGGAGACATCAGTCCTAGATCAGTAAAAGGAGGACATATTTCAAATCTGAATGTTGTCATATAGGGATTTGTCCTTTCACCCTTTCCAGTTCTTAAGGAATGAAGAATTCACAGCCAATGGAACAAACTTTACGCAGTTTGTTCCAGTGTTTGATCACTCTCATTGAAAAGACTTTTTGCTTTTTCTTCTTGTCCTATCATTTAATACTCAGGTGGAGTCCTGAGACCAAAAAGACTGACACAAGATACCAGCTCCTCAATCAGTTATGGCTTGTCACTATTGGTGTTCCCCAGGGCTCAGTATTGGTGCTTGTCCCATTTAACTTCTTTAACAATTATTTGGATGAGGGGATTGAGTGTACCCTTGCTCAGTTCAGGTAAAATGAGAGTGTTGATTTGCTTGAGGGTAGGAAGGCTCTGCAGGGGGATCCTGACAGACTGCATTGGTGGGACAAGGATAACTGCATGAGGTTCAATAAGGCAAAATGATGGGTCCTTCACCTGGGTCACAACAACACTATGAAGTGCTGTGGCATTGAGGAAGAGGGGCTTGAGAGCTGATGGGCAGAAAGGGACTTGGGGGTGCTGGTTGGTCACAGCTGAACATGAGCCAGTGTGTGCCCAGGTGACGAAGAAGTCCAATGGCATCCTGGACTGTTCCAAGATTAGTGTGGCCAGCAGGACCAGGGCAGTGACTCCTCCTGTGTACTCGGCACTGGTGAGGCTGCATTTCAAATACTGTGTCCAGTTTTGGGCCACTCACTTCAAAAAGGGCATTGAGGTGCTGGATTGTGTCCAGAGAAGGGCAACAAAGGTGATGAAGGGTCAAAAAAAAAACATATTATGGGGAGTGACTGAGGGAACTCAGATTAAATAATCTGGAGAAGAGAAAGCCCAGGTGGAACTCTCTGTACAATTATCTGAAAGGAGGTGGTAGTGAGGTGGGGTCAGTCTCTTCTGCCATGTCTCAAGTGAAAGGACAAGAGGAAATGGCCTCAAGTAGCACCCAGGGAGGTTCACATTAGAGATTAGAAGAAAAATAGTTCATTGAAAGTTTGTTAGGCATTGGAGTAATTTGCCCAGGTAGGTAGTAGAGTCACCATCTCCACTAGTCAAGCATCTGAAAGTGGCACGTGGCTATATGGTTTAGGGGTGGTTATGGTGGTGATAGGTTGATGGTTGGATTGGATGACCTTGAAGTTCTCTTCTAAACCTGATGGTTCTGTGGTTCTCTGTGATTCTGTTACTGGCAGACTTCAGCTGCACCAGCTCACTTCTTTTCCATTGTCTGACAGAAGCAAGGACATCCCCTTATGAAAAACTGTGTCACTGTTCCTGATACTCAGAACCCTTTACTGATCCTTGGTATGCTCAGCATTTACTTTGATGGTGTCATTAATGCTTATATGGATGAGCAGCAAGAAGCACTTGTCCAAGGCCTCACTAATTTCTCCACACATCCTGGATGCAAGACCTTGACAAACAGCAAAACCTCTTAGACAGCTCAGTGAGCAAAGAGTGCCTTCATTACTAGCTCATCCTCACCCTGCAGCAAGAAGTTTCTGAACAGCATCACGGACTGTCCCGTCTGTGTCATACTATACTTGATTTCCTGATGTGCCTTTCCTTGTGGAAATGGTTCCTGCTTATCCATTACTAGGTCTTAGTTCTCTTCTGTATGAGCACATCTGCAAGAGGAGAAAAGCTTTTTTCCCATTGCCTGAAAAGCGAGTCTTTCAGCCTGCCCCAACATTGTAGTCTCCAAGCTTTACTGATTCAAACACAGCCTTAGCTCTCCTCTCCTAGCAAAGCAGGGCTGAGGCTGTTGGACTTTCAGGGCCTCGATGAAAAACTCATCAATCTTCTTGCTCCTGTGTCCTGCTCTGAGGTTTTGAAGATTATCCATCCCTTACTGTGGCTCTTTCAGTAAGTGACTCAGTGCCTAATGGAGTTTACCTACATGAGGATCTGGGTGCATAACTAGCCCAGCTCAGTCCTGGGAAGGCACCCATCATTCCTTGTAACCTAGCACTGTCCTTTCACAGGAAACTGTCCTTTCACAGAACTCAGCAGGGTAAAGCCTTCTGACCCACCCTGGAAGTCCACTGGTAAATGCTAGCCAGGACTGTGTCTTGTGGTGCATTATTGCTATGGTTGTACCAAAGTTGGCAATCTCAGTCTGTCTCAAGCAGTGTCTTCAGGACTGCTGTCCTCACAAGATGACTGTCAAATTTCCTTTTGGCTGCTTATGGTTGCTGTCATAGCTAACAAAAATTAAATAAACTCTCCATGGTTTTGTAATAGCTCCCCATGCAAAAAGAACTTGAAGGTATAGGTCCTCCTTAATCAGGGAAGTCTATCTCTGTAAATGGTCATTGTCCAAACCGTACAGCTCCTTTTTGCCAGCCCTGTCTGGCTTTCTCAGTATGATGCAGCTGTGGAAGGTGAAAGGATAAAACCACTCCGTTGTGCAACAGCCATCAGTCATTTCAACTTTGTGCAACCTGTGGTGTTTTATTTGTATGACACTATGTATATTATATTACTCTAAAAAGGAAACAGACAAGAAATCTCCCAGGTGTGCACCACAGCAAAGTCTACAATAATACTGTTGAAAATAAAGATCAAAGTGTGATAAAGAAGGAATACCTAGGAACTAGAAGGGATTACCTAAAAACAATCAGAGGAAAAAGGAACTGAATTTCCAGGCAGAATTTAAACTTGAAACAAAGGACTAGTCTGCAAGGACACAAGTGGCAAAAAACCTTTTTTGTTTTATTCTTGTCTACTCTGAGTTTATTTTTTAAAGTTACATGTCTAATCTACATGTATACTAAAATGCAATTTAAAAAAAATTAAAAAAACACTGTATTTTTTTCTTTTTTGATGTTGCTTACCAAAATAATGGTAAAATATTTTTGATAGATAGTTATTAAGTGTGTAGTCAAATTAGGTTTTGTACCATAATTCTCTAACATTTTATATTAGTTTCAGTAGCAGAAGTCAACTTCAACTGTGCTTCTCAATCAGTTTCTGTCATATCTACATTTTTAGGAGACCTTACCTGAGAGAATCGAGACATTCCCATGTGGCGTCTCTATTAATTTTAAACTTAAGATTTAGCATCTCCTTAATATTTGAGAATGATGACCTGCTCTGCTTTTTAGTAGTTTAATTTCCGTGATCTAACAGCACAGTGGCTTTTTTAGACAATGTCAGATTACTTTCAGACTGTTTTTCTTATGACTGGCTGATCTGCATTCCTGGTATAGTTCCTAGGTTTGCAGCGTGGCACACCTTTTCACATATAGCTCATGTATATGTTGTCATTAATGTGTTTTCTCCTTCCAAGTGCTAACCATCATTCCTTGTTCTGTCACTAATACAAAGATGGTTGTTTAAATCCCCTCAGCCCAGTCCCATGGTGGAGTCCAGTATTCCCTGCAATCTAGCACTAGGAAACCATGGTCTCTCACATAACTAATTAAGGCAGAGTAGTGAAGCAGTGGTGTACCCAAAGACTACTGAAGCACTTCTGGAAAACTGTCAGCAGTTGCTTACTGTTGATTTATAGGGGTGATATTTAACAATTTTTAATTCTTCACATTTTTTATTACCAATACAGGAATGCAGTGAATGCGTTGGCTTTTGCATGAACTCTGAATAATATCACTTATTCCAATTCCTCTCTGTTCTTTAGCTGACTAAAAGACCAAAGGTCCCTCTCAGAAATTTGATGCAAGAGACAATACAGGGAAAACAGAAAGGGGGCTTTAATATGTTATTTTCTTAAAATACTTCAATTCCTGTAAATTTTATCTCAAACAACTTTTCATATGCATATGATCCACAGTGTTACATCAGTGTTAAACTCTCCCCATCAAGGGAGGTTCCTGGATGCTCCCACCTGAACCGAATGTGTATGAACCCATTGAACTTTGTGTTTCATGGCCTTCCCCCACTCATAACAGATTGAGATTGCAACCATGTCTTCAGCCAACAGACACCTAAAACATTCCTATGTATCCTACCACATCTCCATAATCACAAGATCAAAGCCCTGTGACTGCACACATATCTCCAGTTTCTCCTGTTTGTTCCACATACTACCTGCATTCATGTACAGTGTAAGGTATGAGCTAAGATGCAAAGGTATGAGATTCAAATAATTTAGTTTTAACTCCACCAGATGGCATTGTTGAGAGGCTTAACTAAATTCTGACAGCATAACTCTTGTTAAATTATGGTGGCAACTAAAAACAGAATGAGGGACTGTAAGGAAAAACAAGACTCATTCTTATTCTTCTGAATTGGTAAGCTAATTCATTAAATAACTTTACTGCTGTATACAAGTTAGACTCCTGGAAAAACATTTAAACATTTTAGTTCAAATGAAATATAAATTATAGATTCTGAGTCCTTGTATGTTAGGAGAAATATTTCTTTCTGGTCTCTAATTCTCTCATATCCCAAAATAGCCATACAGAAATATTTACACATAATTTAATTAATCTATATGTTATTCTTCAAATACATGTTATTCTTCAAACAACGGCATAATTTAAAAAAAATATCTTTTAGCTCTCACCTTTTTTGCAGATTAATTAAGGTTTTGCTTTTTTTTTTTTCCTATGATTTTTTGGATTTTTTGTTCGGTTGGTTGGTTGGTTGGTTGGTAGATGGAGGGGATTTTTTTTTTTTTTTTTTTTTTTTGTTGTTGTTGTTGTTGTTGTTGTTAGTTGATTAGTTGGTTGTAGCTTTTTTTGTTTGGTTGTTTTTTTTTTATTTGATAGCATAAACGCTCAATGACAACTGGTGTAAGAACCAAATATATTTTCAGACTCATGTAAATGCTTGATAAGGTTGATAATATTGGGTGCCTCCTATTAACTCCTAAGTCCTCAATATACTTGGTAAGACACAAGACAGTAAATTTGTATGCCATGACTTGTGAATTGCTGAATTGTGGTCTTGCTTTCTCAACATTTCCATTTAAGTAGACCAATAAAGAAGAAAGGGAGGGAAAGTAAGCTTGCACATTACCTTCAAGAAGAAACATAAATCTAGTTTAAATTTCCTCAGCCATTTATACCAAGAGGGAAATGTCCAATTATATTAATCAGATCTTCAGAAATATCTCAAAAGTGTCCTTTCACCCAAAAGGTCATGAATCACACAAAATACTTTCTAGCCTGTCAGGGAGGAAAAATGTTTTCTCCTAAATTGCTTTCAGATTGAAATCAAAGTTGAGGGTTTGGAAGGAGAGGCTGGGAGCAGGATGGTCTCTGTTCTTGCTTTTTTCATACTTTGATGGTGTTTTCTTCACTCTGCTTCTGCCTGCATTGATGGCAGTGTCTGTAGGTTTAGAGGAGTATGAGTCAATAGATGACCCCAGGATTTGTGAAGGAATTGCAGTACGTGCTAATATAAGAAAACAGCATCTGCAGACAAAAGGATAGGAGTAAATTGTGGTTGTTACTGCCTGTTGCAGGTGCATTTGACATCTCTGACACTCCTTTTGGAGGATTGATGTTCCTGTACTCAAATGGATCTTTTGAGAACTTTCTTTTTTACAAAGATTAGGAAAAAAAAAAATGTGGGTGATAAATACTATGACACCATAACAATAGTGACTAGAACAAAATTTTTTAATGGAAGTAGTGATAAGTTATAGCTGCACTTGCCAAGCTTGAGTGACTGCTAAACCCCAAGTGGATATTCTGGCAATATCCTAAATCAATGTCTGAGAGAAACTTCAGAGCACACCAGCTTCTCACCCTCCTTTACAAGCTGGATTTTGGAAATTTGGTTAGTCAGTGGTTCCCAGTGCTAAGATTAAGTACTTGGTCTGGAAATTTGGAGGTTCAGGCCTCTAAGATATACAGTGGTGTAACCTACAGTTAGTAAGTTACCTGAACAGAAAAAAATCCCCAACTTGGCACTTCTACATGACAAATTTTCCTAGATTTTTCCATCAGCTCTTTAATTAGAGCAATTTTTTTCTACATGTTGACAGTTTCATAAGGTTCTGTGAATTAAGTAGCCTCTGAATAATTGGAATGTGACCGGGATAATATGCTTGTACTTCCTACATAATTTCATATGCTTCTATTTCTTTCAAATGCTTTTTGTAAGCAAAAAATAAGCAGTATCAATAATTATTCAGTGGTTATTCCTTAGGTTTTTGCAAATAAATATGTTCTTTCTATGTCATATAATGAAATAAACGGAGCTAAATTATTGACATAGTTTCTTCTTCAAATAAAAATGGCATTTTTTTTCCTTATTTTCATACGCCTCAAACTATAAAAGTCATTTATTTCATGGGTCTTAAAAGCAAAACCATATCTCATTTTTTAATAGAGACTCTAAATTTTTTTATTTTCCCTTTCTTTCCCCTATTTCTTTCTAATTCTCTGAGCCTGGGTTTCTTTTCTGCAAAAGTGATTCAATTTCAATGGGAGATAATCATAATTTGAATAATAACAATTAAGGTAATCAGCATCTCACTCCTTCTTCATCCAAAGTACTTCAGTCCTGGTCATCTAGGAGGCCCTGCTTGGAAAACAGTGGGTGTGGACTTTTAGTCTGAACTTTAGGAGGACGTGTAATACAGGTCTCCCATTCTGTCCAAAATATATACAATGATATAGTTTCTACTTTTCCAACTACAGTACTAAATCAAGGTGGCATCGAATGCTATGTTTTATGCTGAAATTGATGCTGCTGGGCTTTGTTAAGGGAGCTGTTTGCAAACATGATGACTTGATTGGACCTTTTTGGAAATAAAACCTGAATTCCAAATGACACGAAGCAAAAGGGAGGTTGTGAGTGGCTTAGCTTTGCTTGTGTAGTGGTATCTCTCAGCATGGCTGCATTATACATTACAGTTCAGACCAGAAGGGTAATTTTTCCCCTTTTGTGTCCATTTTTGAGTAAATTACTCATTTGTACTCTCTGTGCTAAAGTGTTGTCCATGTAGGGTTCTCAAAATGTACACAATGGGCATCTTTCCAATGATATTCAGCCAGAAAAAGCTGTCATTTCATCTGCTGAAGGGTTTTCAGTACACAGAATCAGCCTATGACTACATTGGGGTAAAACACTGGAAAATACTTGCAATGTGGATGCCAAGGTCCTCAGCACCATTTGTTTTGCTATACTCCTCATTGAATTATATTTTCTGCTAATATAGATACACCTTCACATTTATGGAAGTCTTGGAATGCAGGGAACTTCACCAATTCTGCTGAAGATATCTAGGGAATCTGTATTGCTATGGGGTTTTTTTGTTTGCTTTGTGTTTGTTTGTCTTTTTTAAAAGGATTATTACTACTAAATTTAGATCACTGTATTTTTTACAACTTTAGATGTTTATAAGAATGGTTATATCCAAACAGAAATGATTGAACTAATGATTATGCCTAAAATGTTATTTTTGAGGGAGAGAGCCTGAACTCCTTTTCCCCTGAACTGAGGTTTAGCTTTCCCTGAAAATAACAGATGCATTGAGGAAGAAGCAGGAAAACCTGCAGAGTCTGTTAGTTGCTAAGAATTCTCCAGTAGATGGAGGTAGAGAATAGGAAATTTAAGAAGATATATGAAAATAATTTTTTCTCAATTGTAATTTGTAGATTTTCTGCCAATCTTCCTAAGGTATTTATCATAACTGTTAATAAGTTGCTGTCTGAGAAGACACTCAAGAGAGCACCCAGATAAGAATTCAAACCATCTCTACATATGTAAGGTGAGTTGAACAAGTTAACAAATGCATTAAGAATGAATTTCCTGCTTTCTTATCTCTCATTTCATTCATCGTCTTAGAAAGGAACACAACTCCATTTGGTGTTTTGTGTATAGACAGGCACTTGTAATTTTTTTAATTTCAGGTTAATAGATACAATGTATGATTTTTATTTGAAAGAGCTGATTTTAACATGCAAACTCTCCTCTGCATGATTTGAGTCATCATCATACTAGTGTGTGGGAGTTTTTTGTTTATATATTCTTTTCATTACACTAGCACATCATAAGTACTGTCATAATTTCCTTCATTTTTCAGTTCTTTTGTAAAAAATAAGTGAGTCGGTTACTTTTCTTGCAACTTATTCTTCTGTGATCTCTGCAGAACAGGAGCATATTAAAATTAGAGGAAAGACTATGGGACTATAAAGACTAAAATAAAAAAAAATATATAATCCATGTAATCACTGCAGAAACATACAAGTGATGGAAAAAAAAATGCAAGGTAATTTCTAATCGCATATTTTATTCAGATATGCAACCACCCAAAAATTCCAGTAAGTGGCTTCCCAAGAAGTAGTATATCTTTTCCTGCTTAGAGCCCTTAAAACATCCACCTGAAGACAGACATTTTGCCTTGCCATAAAATATTGACTGCTGTTATTCACTGAAAATTGATACAAAATCTCCTTGGAGAGAAGCTTGTTTCTGAAAAAAAAGGAATCGTTCACATAAAAATATCTTAATTTGATTTTTTCCATTCATATGTTTGCTATAAATATTTACAGGGATTTTATCATCATGGCACAGAGACACTTTGATTTAAAGGATTGTCTCTTTGTGCTAGGCAACTTGCAATGCATGTTGAATTGATGTTAAACATTAATGTAAACCTTTGAAGTTTTAAAACAGTCCTGGAAAGTGGGGAGAATGACTGGTCATTGCTTTGAAGTCAATTCATGACCCATAAGTCAGTATCTGAGAAAATTGCTGTGCAAACCCTGTCGTTTTTCTCATGGCTGGTACTCCAGTGGTTACTAGTGTTCATGCCACATGCCAAAAAAAATCAACTATGCCTAAAAAACTTGATGCTAAAGAGAAAAAACTGAGCTATGAGAAACTTCAGGTTTTTTATTTTTCACAGAGCCTTAAAGACACTTCGTTTTATCAATTTAGTATAATGCCATGCATATTTTCCAAAGCCAGATTTATACAGGAATTTATATGTTTGCATAGAGAGCTTGATCATATTTCTGGAGAAGACATTAATTTCTCTCTCTGGTTCGTTTATTGTTTGGGGTTTTTTAGTTGCCTGATTTTTTTTATCCTTTCCTATGTAATAGAAAGCAATCTTGAGATTTCTGAGGATTTATAGAAAGAAGTGGTTGAACTGAAAGAACAGTTAAACTGAAAGGACAGATTGCTTTGAAATAATTCCGAAGAATAGGGCAAAGCTCTGATGCAGGTCTGAAACATCCCTATCAATAATGCAATGGTCTCAGGAGCTCTGTAGTGTTGGGTAGGTGAGCTAAAGATCTCTTTCATTTAGAAAATTATATGGAAAGACTGACCTTGTTTCTGAAAAAGCATGTACAAAAAAAAAATAATTGCTTGGAAAACCGCTGAGGAATTCTTGATCTTTTTTACCTCAAAAAGCAGGAGTCTCTAAGCAAGAAAGGTTGCATAATTTCTTTTTTTATTTCCTTCTTTGTCCAAGCACTCTCTCTTACTACCACTTTTTCAAAGAAAGTTTACGGGGAGCTTTCTTTTACTTTTCCTTTTTTTAAAATATCTCTTTGCATAAGGAAAAAATGTTTTCTGATGGTCATAAATGAGGAGCAGTTAACAATGCCATAAGACATTATCAAATAGCATGGAATATATGTGTGTATATATATACATATATAGATATGTGAAGACAAGGGAAGTGTCTTTAAAGTTGTATCTCATGCCCTAAAGTTTTTCAATAACTATAACAGCCAGGTTTTCTGTCACTTACTGAGATATGAATTATTTAAACAATAGTAAGAATTGTCAGGATTTGTTGCATTCTCATCTTAGCATGAATTCACTTGACCAGACCATTGAGGATTTGGAACACGTCAAGGACACCAACATTTGTTTTTCCCTGTGTCCTGCTGCTCTACAAGTCAATTAATCTTCCTCTTCTACCAACCTATACTGGGATTTTAGCACTGTTCTACAAGCATAACAAGTCAGCTGAATTTGTTGTTCCTTGTGTTAGAAGCCCCTGATGTCATCGCCCAGAGACGAACATTTGTAGCTTTGTTTACGAAGTGAGCGTTCAAAATGATTTTCAATACTTTCTGCTGTTCTTTGTTCTCTTTATTCTTTCAAGTGTCTGATTTTTTCATCAGCTTTCCTGTGTTAAACCAAAAATGTAGTCCTGACAAAAGGTCTTTGATGACAGAAAGAGCTGCAGGAGATTGATCTCTACAAGAGAGGTCTTCTATGCACCGAATGTTTTCTGGTTTTCTTGAGTTGTCTATGGATCTGAGATGAGTGAATGATGTTTTATGAATGAGGATCCCTGCTTAAGCATGAAAAAAATAATTGGTGTGGAGGGCGTGAAAGTTAAAATCAAATGTATACTTTGAAATCATAGGCCTCCTGAAATCTTTATGGCTGTCTAATGTTTTTTCCAGAACCTTATGTTTTGCTTACATTAACGTAACTGCTAAATCCATTTCAAAGTACTGTACTCCAGGTCTTACCAATTGCACAGTGAAACGATTGGCATTTAACTCTGACCTCACCCCTTACATTGCAACTGCTGCACTCTCTGTACTGAAGGTGACAGCTTCCACCTTCTACTTTCCAGGCTGACTTCATTTTCTAGCAATCATTAACTGTTTTGGAAGTACTTTAGTGTCAGTAATAATGGATTTAACGAAAAGAGTCTCTAACTGCCAAGTTATTTTAAAAGGACAACCATATTGTTTGCTTTGGGGAGCAGAGTGCTCTCCAGATATTATGGTGTCTCAAGAAATAGTATAATCCTCTTGATCTAAGAAGATCTGTAATTTCTAGCTTATCCTACAGTATCTGATTGTTTTTGCCAGTGAGTTTCTCAAAAGTACAAAAAAAAAGTTACTGTTCCTTGTCCTCTTCACGCTGATGTTCCATGCATACAACTTTATGACTTTCTTCTGCAAACACTGCTTTGTACTATTTTACTTTGAAGGAAGCAATACTAGTAAAGTTGATAAATACAAATTTCCTGTTCTACAATGACTCATGCAAAACCAATGAGAAAAGAACATACTTGTATCATGCTAAATAAATTTCATCAGTGCATCTTGTTGGAGATTTTTTTCCTATATATTTTAGACTAAATCAGTTTTACAAGCAAGCACTATAGTTATGTTCCTTTTCTATTTTTAAAGAAAAATAAAGAAAAACAAAAATATTTCATGAAGCTTTTTACAAGATTTCTAGCAGATTGTCACTCCTACTGTAACATTTAGCAAAACATCTATTTTTGGAGTTTTCTTTCTTTTTCTGGGTCTGTATGACTTTTATTAAGCTCCACTAAACCTTTGTTTAGTTGACTGTAGCTATTTCTTTTAATATTTCACTATGCTATAGCAATCTCAATTTCTTAAAAAAATACACTTTGGAGATATATTCAGGCACAAAATAATTTATCCAATACCTTTGTTTTTATAACTTTCACTATTGCAGGAAATAATCTGCTATACTTATAAAGATCGTGTAAACTCTTCTACGTGAAAGAAAGCAGTGCACTATTTACTGAACAAAATAAATCCCTTGACACAGAAAATTCTGGCAACTGGCACCTGGTTCCCTTGCATACTTTGTGGAAGTGATGGAGTAACTTGGATATTTATATGGACATCATTATATAAAAGTACTTACTAAAATTTTTGAAAGAAATGTTATTTCTCTTCTTAAGTAGAAGGAAGTCACACTGGAGTTTATTCTGTGTAAATCCAGAAAGTCTTTGCTCTACTTCATGTCAAACTAAATCTTTATGAAAGCACGAGTAAACCCTTGCCAAGATACCCTGCCATTGTAGTAGGGCTCTATTGAAAGGATATCCCTTAACAGAGGAAAAGATAAGAAAAAGAAAAGAAAAGAAGGAATAAAGAAGAAAAGACAGCAATGCTCCCAGCCTCAATGTTATTCCACATTTTCATAAACTTCATCCTTGTGAACTGAATTGTTACTTGGATATGTGCAGATGCACAAAAACCCAACTTTCTTTCCACTTAGGTAAATATTATTTGGTCATGTGCAGTAGTTCACTGTTTTCACTAATGTAGGGTCAATTTTGTGAGGTTAGAAGCTCCGGGTGCTCTTAGGCACGCAATTGTCTGGTTGTTTTCTTTCAAATAGCCAAGCAGCTAATGGTTGCTATAAAATTATTTATTACAGAAGGACATCAGTCTCAAAGGCAAAAACAAAGCAAAGCAATGGCAAAAGTACATGGCATAAAGCAATGGCAAAAACAATGACAAAACTGCAGTGGCAAAATGCCAGTGGCAAAATGCACACGGCTTAAAGCCATGGCATAGAGCCCCAGCTCTCCCTGATGCATGTTATTTTATAGAAACTTTCCTACTAGCTAAGACGCAAACTCGGACTTCTTAACTTCTTAACTCATTAGAATTTTAGTTTCTTAGCATGCCAGGCTACATATAGACTACGTACATGGCCTATCTTTTTCTAACTGAAAAATGTAACCAATATTCTTAACTCTAACTCTATGATGTCTGAAGCTAGGTTCTTGGAGCCTCCACGGAAACACTAGTATGTTTTTCAACCTTCACTAGAAGACGTACTACTTCTCAGGCATCTAAGACCTTTTACTCACTAAAAGCACTTAAAACTTATTCCATTTACTTACTTACTTGCTCCCTCATGCTACAACCTAAACCTTTACCTCTGCTTTATGTGTGAGAGGCTTAACATACTTCAATCCATCCAATCGCTTTAATTCAATCTCTGCATTCTGATCTCTCTCTGAAGAATTCAGAGAAATTCCTGACTTACTGACTCCAACAAATTTCTTAAGTCTGATAACTACCATACCATTAAAAAAAAAAAAAAAAAAAAAAAGTTACTCTAAAAATTTATCAAATTATGCAAACATTTTCGTAATTTATGCATAATGTCTGTCATTCACAATATACCAAGTGTGGGTATAAGGGTAACTTTGTAATAAAGCAAATCATCATTATTTATCTTTGTATTGTTAGTGTTGAGTTCTTTTTGTCATGCTGCTGTGCTTTAAATTACAAGGTCAGCCCAATCTATGAAAATAAATTTTCCTTTTCAAGTTCATAAATGCTGAACTTCATTAAATTAATAACTGAATAAACACAAAAGGTTAAAAAAATTCTTCAATAAATTTCGATAGTTTCAGCATTTAATAAAATATGATGAGATTTATAAAATTATTTATAAAATGCAATATAATTATTAATATCTTCAAGTCATGGGGTAGTTATAATAAAGAAAAAAATACTACATGGAAGCATTGTTACAGATTTATAACACTATTTTATTAATTTTTGCCTCTAAAATATGGCTCAAGCAAAAACAATTCAAAAATATTTTGCCTTGACCTTGAATACATTTCTTGAGATCAGCAAGAAAAAAAATAGTATTTTTATTGTATTGTATTCATATATGCCTTGGTTATCTGCTTACTTAATGACTAAAAACAATTGTGGAGTTCTTAGCCTATATTTAGAAAATAAAAATTCATAATAAAGATACCTTGGTTCTCTATGCAGTGTATGGAAAGAATTAGAAACAACAATTTAAACCTGGGTATAATGATTAGAAAGAACATTTTGCCTGAGGCTGAAATACCAAAGCAGCAGAGTACAGCTGATAACAGGTATCTAGCAAGAAATACTTGCTAAGTGGTGAAAGTCAGAGGCTCCAGTTCAAAGCATCAGGGTCAAAGTTCAGCCCAGGTCAAGACCCTGATATAGCTATGGATGTGACTATTAAAGAAATATGGGGTTTTGTTATTCCTTTGAAGCACAAACTTGAAAGAGAACATGCTCTGCAGTATCGGCAGACCCTTCTCTTAGAACACATATGTGGCTTCTGGTCCCAAGTCTCGTGGATTTTCATGTAAATTTTATCTTGCAACTGCTTCATGAAAAATACACAAACTGACGTGGTAACAAGGAAAGAAGCTCTCAAGTGTCATACAGAATCCCACTCCTCTAGCACAGGGAATCTCAAAGGCTTAGCATGCAGAACAGCTTCTACATCGTGTGCAGAGAGAGTGGCAATTGAAGCGTGGTGGGAAGGCTTCCCAGCAATGACACACAAGTTCTGTGCCCACTGTGTGAGACTTGACACATCTGCATAATGACCTAAAAAAATCTGTCTTTAACTGTTGGTGTGTGTTTGCTGGCTGTATTGCATTGTGGAAACATGCAATGGCAAGTTGGGTCACGTGAATTGATTATGCACTTGCACAGCTATCAAGACTATTTGTGGATCATAAGTTTGAAAATTATCAGGATAAAGGAAAACTGAACAGGATTTCTTTGACCCATTTTATAATTCAAGAGAAGGAAGGCAGACTCTTCAATTGACTTATATTTCCACTTTACATTTCAAAGAATATTATGAGCTTTAATGTTAGTAAGTTTTGTGAATGAACATCAACCACTACACCTTCAGCACCCCATGTGGCACTTTGCTATACACTACTTGTTTCAATCATATTGCAAATAATATTTTTCCCCCTATGGCTCATACACAAATATTAATATAGCACTATATGAAAAAAAGGTTGAAATTGCATGCAATGGAAAATCACCAGGGCAACAGGGAACTCTTTACAATCTCACAGTGTTGATTTTCCATTTCAGAAGCTCTAAAAAATATTACTTTTGCAGAAATAACCATTGAGCTGGGAGCAGAAAAGAAAACAGCATTTTCAAAAGCCATTTAGAAAGTGTGGAATCAGACTACTGTTAAGACATTTCAGTTTTGTATGCATGTCTGCTTATATTTACCCACAATTTAATGTGGGGTTTTTTTAAAGTTAAAAGAGTGAATGTCTTCAAATGAAATTTATGAAGAGGTTTTGAAGCACAAAGATTATTATTAGTATCTTACCACGTTGCTATTTTGCCAGTCCTGGAAGATTGTTTCCACTAAAATACTTCTTGCTAAATGTCAAAATGTAACATTTAAAATATTAACATTTTCTAAATGTTTTATCTCAGATAATTTGAATGCTCTGATCTAACTAATGCTACATTTGTCATATATTATTTTTAAACTAGGTCATTTCTTTGTGGTTCTGAAATAAAATTTCCACATGATCATATTCTATGAGAGCCTGTGATCATGTGAGATAATTGCTACCATGACATAAATCTTCACTAATCTTACAAGTCTTTGGATTTACCCAGTACATACATGACTAGACTAATCAGAAGAAGAATGGGAAGAATGCCTGGAGTAAAGACTAGAAGACATATGCCCTGGACAGGCATGAGATCAGAATTCTGTATAATTTCTTCTGCATTAGACATCTTAATTACCTCTGTCTTAAAGAAAATCCTGCAGGTAGATAAGAAAAGAAGTCCTTACAGACTGATTTCAATCAAGTTGCATTCTGTGGTAGAGAAAGGATATGGAAAATTATGTCAGACACTGATGAGAATTTTCTGAATGTATTAGTGATCCTTGTGGCTTTAGATGAAGAACAGAAAGGCTGATGTTTTACTTCTTTTAAGGAAAACTGAGAAGTCATTAATTTTAAAAAAGTGTGTGTATCTGCGTGCAATATATAAATGAATATATTTTAATAAGATTGCAAGAAGTAGAAGTCAAAGGACAGATAGTAATTCAGGCAAAGCGTTTGTGATCCATATTGTTTTATCCTACAAGGCTCATTGTCTATTTTTTTCCTCCAACTCTCTAACAGAGTAGCTGCAGAATTTCTTCTGAATGTTACCATAGGAAGCATTTTGGAAAGAAAAATGGAGACAATCTCTAATCACCTTAACTCCTCACATTTTTTTTTCTTTAATTTTGATTCTTAACAGCATGGAAAGAACAATATGGGCTTCTCACTTTTTCCAATATGATTCTCCACCCTATATATATATATAGCTATAAAGAGGTGAGCTTGTTTAGCCCAAGTCACAGATCTCCCCTGATTTCATTTGATTCTGACTCGTAAGTTGCTCGCAGTGACTTCCATCACACCAGCAATGATGTATTTCCACAGTTACACATTGTCAGATACATTTGCAACATCATTGCTATGCTGCCTATACTCAGCTAATATAAAGTAGCCTTGGATAAGATTGTGACATCAGACATGGAATACACCAGAGCTTTTCTAAATGAAAAGAATAGTTAGTGTAAGTGCTAGAGAATGACAAGGGGAAAACCTTTATTAATGCAACTAATAGAAGTGACAAAAAAACAACATGGAATATTCTCAGAGGTTTTGTCATTCTAAAATCCCAAGCAAATATACACTGCAGGAGTCATCATCCTCTTAAAAACCTCCAAGAGTGATAAACTATTTTTTTCTGAAAGATTTGGGACAAACTATGCTTGTCTAACACAAGGCCTTCAGGGAATCCCTTTGGCAGGGGTTCAAGGGCATCACTTCTGAAGAGCTCCACAGACATTAGAATAAAAAATTATCCACATACACCATGCTAAAAAAAGAGCCGTAGGACATCAATCTAGTTAAAAGTCCAAGGACATGTCCCTGTAGAATTCCCCAGGGTGTCAGAGGAAAGAGTATCTCTGCACATCATTGCATATTCTTCATAATTACTGCAGGGATATTACCAGGAGAACTGCTGCAGGGAACAAAAAGCCTTTGGGTCGCATATATTATTCCCTTGATTATATCAATATGACACACTGTTGTATAGACCGTTGTTCTGTGGGTTGTCTGAAGAAAAAAAATAAGCACTATGAAAATGAACATTGATATTGGAATGATTTTCAGATGTATTATAACATGGATCTGGGGGAGCAGTTCGCATAATGAGTCTCAGAAGTTTTGAATCCCATTGCTCTTTATCCCCAGGATCTGTAGAGCAAAGACTAGGTTATCTTGTAGCCACAAAACACATATTCAAATGCAACATAAAGAATACATTGTATTAACCAAAAGAAAGATTGTGGTGGACCACACTGACAGCATGGATGCTCTGGCCATCCAGAGGGAAAACCTTGCCCCTCAGCCTTCAGCTGAGGTGTGGAAAGTATTATTGACTGTCAGCTTTCAGATTGAAAATTGATTTCCAGCTGCTTCATGCAGAACTCTGTATCTGCTTTTTCTTTAGTTAAAATCAAAGCAAGGACAATCGTTCTGTATCAGGATGAGTTCAGTTTCTCTTGTAAGTGCTTCTTTCTAAATCTCCATCTGTCTGTAACTATTGGCTTGAAGACACTGGCTGGAGCTGAGAAATTTGCATGTCAGCACATATAAATTCACATACAGACTCCCAGGCTCTGGCCCAGGTGTGACACCCATCAGAAAGAGTCAGGGAACAGCTCTTCAGAGTTCCTTTGGGACTGAGGAGGGGTCACTGCCTAAAGGTACGGGACATATTATGGGATGCAGGTGAAGAGCATTTTGGATAGTTCAAGATATACTGCGGGATGCTTAGAGAAAGAATTGAAGGTTAGGAAAGGGAGGGAAATTGTTGTTTTGTATAAGACCAAAAAAAGGAACATGGAGAAATAAGATAATAAAAGGGTTGATTCCATGTAAACCCATGGCTGTTTGTCTGGCAATGCTTAGAATGTCATCAGCACAGTCTGCCCTGACTTATAAAATGCTATTCTAATACCTTTTACAGTGGATGGATTCTCGTTCAGTATTGAGAGGAAAATGAAGGACAGAGTCTGAGTGTCAGCCCCTACAGTCAGCCCACAAATCAGCAGGCCATGGAGTCACAGTGCCAGGAATTGGAGACAGCAGAGTGGACTAATGTGCCCGCAGCTAGGATGGGACCTAAGTGCCATAGAAATCCATGTGCCCGTGCTGCCAGCTATTGGAGCAAGTGCAGCTGTGTAGGTGAGTGTGTGATCACTAACAAACATCAACCCAGAATAGTCAGAGAGCAGATGAAGCTGTCTAGGATCCCAAGATATATCTCTTTTGGAGCAGACTTTTAGCATCTATGTGTTTGAGGATGCTGCAAGATGTTCCACTTATTTTCAGAAGGTAGTGTGAAATTTGGTTAATATTTTATTTAGGTAACATAATTAAATCTCAGGGATTTCCCCCCCCCCCCCCCCCCTTGTATATATGTTTCTTAGAGGCAACCAGAATAGCTTTGAAATCAATATAAATAAACCCAGGATAAAATTATTGGTCTAAGTGACAGTATAGACCAGGCTTGGGATTTTTGACAAATCCTGAATAAAGAGCATGGTGTGATTGACATATTTGGAGACCTGCGCACTCTGATTCAAAGTACTGAGGGCTAATTGAGAGTACAGTCATGAGCACGAAATCTAGGGACTGTGCTAGAGTTCATTGCTTTCTTGAAGTCTGTTGTTAATATAAGTTGAATTATCCATAGTAAAATATGCTTTGTTCTATCTTTGTGCTTGTTCAGAATGTGTTCATTCAAAAGGCATTATGTTCAACGATCAGATTTATCCGTGAGTCAGAGTTTCTTATAACCTAACATGCATTTCCTAAAAAAGAAATTAAAACCTGGGAGTAATTAAAATATTCAATATAATATTTGAAACTTAAATAACTTCTGTGTGACATACATGCTGAAAAAACTGAACTTATAATAGAAGCCTTCATACAGAATAGTATTTTGCTTCCTGGTTGCATCTGCTGGTACTTATCTGTGGTTCACACCTAAAAATTTTATTCAAATTTTCCATAAAGAGAAAAAGAATGGAACAACTAAACAGATTTTAAGCAGCGCTCAAAATAACCTTACTTATCTTAATTTCTTAATTTTTTTTCCCCCATACTGGCAAACCACTGAGATCCTGTTGCTCTTGGAGGGTTTTCACCTGAAGTAAGATGATTTGAATTTTTTTCTAATATTTTTAATTGCAAACCCTTTATGTTGATATAGGCCAGAGGAAATACACACTGAACATCACATATTGGATGATTCCAATCTATCTATATGAACTTTAATCGAGCCAAATTTCTCTACAGACCCATGAATCTCTGTGATATTTTGCATTTCTTTACACCAGCTTTCTTTCCTTTCCAGCATGATGCTACCAAGAGAAAGCATTTTGATCTATAGCATACAAAATTTCTCCTTAAAAGGAAAATTCTAATTCTTTAGAAAGTTAGCTTTCTCATGTTTCCAATACTGCTGATGCCTAAATAATGACTTTATTTTAGTTTAGATCTGTAAAGCCACAGAAAGAGCAAGGGAGTACTTTTATGGATCTGAATCATGAATATTTCAGTATAAAGAAACTTCCTTAGCAAATTTCTAACCATAAATAAAGCAACTATTTAAAAGACATAAAGCACAATTCTCCAATATTCAATGCAAATATCTGGCTTTCATTGGCTCCTATCTTAATGAAATGTCTTTCTTAAAAGCATTACTGCATCAGCATGAAGTTAAATGAAGAAACTTACACGTAATTATTGATAAAAATATGCCTTGTCATTAAAACTTTTTTACTACAAAGGTTATATATATATATATAACAGGGCATATTGGCTGAATTTAATTTAACAGTGGTAATTGAAGATAATGCAGAACAGATACCTGAATATCTAATGAGGTAGAATATTATTTTCAGATAAAAAAAACACAATTCTACCCAGATCATCTTAGAGGAGAATTCAGTGAACAACTGAAATAAAGAGGCTCAGGCCTGTTGCCATGCTCTGTTGATTATTGTACATCTGACAGCTGATCAATACCTGAATAGCTCCTTTGATTTCTTATTTCCATTCCTTGCTATGAAGCCAAAGTGTCACGTGTTATTCAATGTCTTCATTCAGAGCTGGATGTGGCCAAGAGACTTCACTTGGGTTGGTGGAGGTCCCCAAAAAAGGATTATCTATGGTGCTATAAACTGTAATATGAAAGTCAGAGGTAAGACTATGGTGTGAACACTGTTTTGCAACCATCAGATCTGAAACATTTTTTTAAGTGTAAAGCAAGAGAAAAATGAAAGTTATTTTGGAGGCGACAGGAAGCAATAGATCCGTTTATGCTTCTAAAATGTTCATTGTATGTATTTTCAATGTTCATTTTTTCGTTTTTTCTCTTTTGATCTGCACAAGACTAAGCTCACAGGGAAGATTTTTTGAAGATTACAAAATGTAGGGTCTTTCTGAATTAGAACTAGATAATGACTGCTCTGAATCTCAAAGTGTCAATAACAAGAAAAATGTAGAGGTATGTTTCAATGATAATAGTTTATATGAAACCTTTAAAAATCATGAGGGTGGGAAATTCAGTGTAAGCTGCTGTCCATTCTTCAAAGTAATAAGATTTACCCTTAAAAAACATCATGTCAGTTCCCAGGTGATGTGAAAGAGTTGATACGTTTAGCTCATCTAGCAAGTTGGTTCTCCATTTTTTTATGTTAATGAGTAACTGCTCTGTGTAGCTGGGCCAATATGAAAAGCTTTGATAAGTTTTGTCTCCTGCAGTGATGGCTCAGTTCCCCTTGGTTGACATAACATAGAGGCAAAAATATGTTTCCGTTATTTTTCTGGTTGCTTGTTTCATATTTATAGTAGGACCAAGTATGGAAATATCTCCTCTTCTATAAAAATATACCTATTAATTCTCTAGTTACATAAAACTAAGGATATGTCCTTCCTCTCTGTACGGAAGAGGCAAGAATTTAGGTTTTCAAAAGGCCAAACAATTTATGATCCTAGGATCATTATTTTCCTCTGAGATTCAGGCTCCTAAGCACATAAATCACTTTTAAAATGTTATGCTAAGTTATACTCTGGGCCTCTGAGATAAGAAAGGTAAGATGCATGGAAAAAAGTATTTGGCAAATGTAGTTTCAACCACCTAAAGGAAACATTAAGGAAACTAAGATGTTTTTTCTATGACTGGGATGCATTAAATACTAGTCCTTCTAGCATTTGGATAATCTTTCTGCAACAAAACAGTGGTGGATGGCTTGGTAGTATCCCGAATTTGATGACAAGAAGAAGCTTACTAGTCACGCTTTGCACCATTATCATATATATTACATTCTGTAATGACATGCTGACATAAAAATATATGGATTGGAGGCTTAAGTAGTGCAATTATGATGAGCTATTGATGAAAACAAACCAATTAAATAAAATGCACACCTCCAATAAGGTGTATATGACAATAGATACTATAACTAATGAAGGATAAAATGTTAAAAATATCTGTTTCATGAGGTTTATTTTGCTTTTATAAAATAATCTGGTCCAGGGTGAGTGTGTTCCCTCTGAAGAAGAAATGGAAGTGCAACACTTGAATAATAAATGCTGGTTTACTCAAGGACCTAGAGTGACAAGAAAGGTAAAAATGTTGTAGTGACCCATCCTCAAAGTAGGCTATACTGCAGTTTTATATCAACCTTTGACTGTAACTTTTGAAAAATAGTAGGTACAGGACTGAGAATCCAGCAGTTGTAATTCTTTCCTGAGGCTGTTCTTAAAAGGCAGGTCTTACCAAGTTTAATATTATCCCTTCATTTTGCCTACAAGCACAGCCTCAGCACTGTCTGGAATTTGATCTGGATAACAATATGTTAAGTTTAAGCTACATTATTTCCTGCATTCGTTTTTTAATATTTAATAATTATTTTGCATAAACTCAGAGGCTGAAATATGGAAAAAATATCTAATAAAACAGAAGTTCTATGACCTAAAACTTTTTCATTTTTTTTTTTTTTTAATAAGGGACTTTAAATATTGAGATACTTAAAAACATACCTGAAATATGTTCATTTATATAGTCTCTATTAAAAATATTTTCAAAAACTAGTAGCCTTCTTTCTCTTTAATAACTATTCACATTTTTCCATTTATAATACTATTTTAATAGATACAATTTGTTCAAGGAGAAAGAAAGCAGCCAGAAGACAGGATATATAGCTCTGCAGTGATTCACTATAGTTGTCTTCGGTTTTATTTTAGATGATGTGTCTTCATAAATTCAGAGAGTTAGCCTCTGAGTTCATCTTTCATTTCCCTGGAAACCAGAGCATTGTGGATGAGTACTTGGCTCTGACCCAGAGCTGAGTCATAAGCAGTTTCAGCATCTGCGAGAGAGTCCAAGATCTCTCCTGAAGTCAGCAGCACAAACTTAATTCTGTGTATATCCTTCACAAGTCACTTCTGACAGAACTGTTCTCATGTAGCCCAGGCACCGAAGTGATATGTCTAAATTAGAGCTTACTTTAACTCCTCTGCCTCTTGAAGTGAATGCAAAGAGAAAGAAAAGCCAGAAGAGGAGGGATAGTTTCAAACAGGTGGGCAATTGTGCCTGTGTGCCTGTGTTTAAAACGTGGGCTCCTGATTTCATCCCTGTGCTGTCTTCAGGTAGAGAGGAGATGTATGTCAATTTGTACTTCCCTTTGTGTTGGAAGGGCACTTGTTTAAGGACTAGGAAAGGCAACTGGGACAGTTGTGTTTATGGATATACAGTGGCACTACACGCTGCTGATTCTAGGTGTAGTGCATTGTACTCCCTCAGAGTACAATGAAACAGAGAAACCTCTTTCCTAACACAGGCATTTTAGCAGGGCCCAAACAGCTGAATGTGTGAAAAAATATGTTTGCATTTTACTTTCCTCACCTGCGAAATCAAACATCTGTAGTTATCCATAATATATTTATGAAGCAATTAAAGTTTTCAGAAAACCCCTCTGCTGTACATCCACATATTAACTGGAACTCAGTATAGCTATCAAACATATAAATAATGCTCTGAATTTATGGTCTTGTCAGTGATGATCCAATAAATTGGCGATTTACCTGTAAGAACAGGATGAAAGCTAAGAGATGGTAAGCATTAATCATGAGCATAATGTTACATTCCCAGCAGCAGAATGCTATATATACCTGAAGGTTTCTTCATTTATCCCCAGCAGTCAAAGCAAAAATAACTTTTTTTTTCCCCTTGCTTTAATGTGTTTTACATATGAACCAGTTTTGAAATATATTTATGTACAGAATTATTTCAATATTACCAACATTGTCTTTTGGTTGTCATAGTTATTGTGAATAAGGAGCTCACTTTTCATCACTAGTATGAGGCTTTTTAAATTGCATGTTCAATTTCAACAGTATTTGTAAAAGAAAATGTCCTTGTGAATTAAGTTTGGATTCAGTGACACATCTTGTTCTTTTATTCAGAAGAGCAGAGCAGTTCTGTTTGTTTATTATCTACATAGTTTTGGAGCAAATTTGTTATGGGATGTCTGAAGTTCCTTAGTGAATCTCAAGGTAATCTCATCTCTAATGCTTTTATATAGTAGCTATTTAATCTTCTTTATAGAGAGGACAGAATGACCTTATTCTTTACTTTTTCAAATAAAACTTCTTATGGTTGGGAATTTCAATGAGATTAAAAATGAATTTCGTTTTACTGAAAAACAAAGGCATGGAAATATCTCTGAGTTAGGAAGAACCTTTTCTTCCTGAGCTTTAACTGAAAAAAAAAATTGTTTTACTGATTAATCTCTTGCCGTCTGATGGTTATTTTCTGCCAATGATTGGACTATATATATATATTGGAAAATATAATTATGGTTTCCACTTAATTCAGAGGTAGTGAAAATAAAGGTATGCATAGTAAGGCTGCAATGTAGAAATATGTCCTGAAATCTATTTTCAAAAAAAATTATTTTATTTACTGAGTTTAACCGCTTAGCATTTTGTCCAGTTTTTCTCTTAAAATGACAGATACTGTCAACATTCATATTAAATTTCTTTCTGCAAACAGATAAAAAAGCTCTATTTTGACAGGGTTTAAAAAAATATAGAATGATTTAGAGAAAAGTCCTTACAAACAGAAAAATATATTTAAGGTGATTCACAGCTGTCTTTTTGACAGGAAAAAAGAACCCAACTTTAGTTACAGCTTCAACTTTGGCAAAAGTAGCATGAACACATAGATTAATCTGTACAATGGTCCAGGGGATGCCAGAATTTTTAAACGTCATGTTATTTATCTAAAATTATAGCATATTTAGATTAGAAGTACTTGTGTAACTTTATATTAAGTTGTCACTATCCAAACTAATTTGTGTAATCAGCATTAGCCCAGTTCACTTCTTTGGAACAACAATAATTTAGTTAAAAAAACCTCCCAATATTTAATTATCTGTGTGTGTGTGTTTACCTACATACCTGTTTGTGTGGGTGGAGGATACACACAGAAAGAGTGGATAGAAATGACAATAATAAAAATAACCGACATCTTCAATGAAAGGCAGACATATCTGCACAGCTTTGAAAACCCTGAATTTTGGAAAAATGCAGGAGGGAGAACCAAGTGCCCTTTACTCTTCCTGTTCAGTCTTTAATTTCTGGAAGATTTTATTTTTCTCTGTTGTGATATACAAAACTGGAGGGAATATGTCACTATTTGGTAATTTACATTACACGTTACATTTACATTACACAAATAAATTATAAACTTACCCTATAATATTTCCAAAACCCCCACAACCAAGCATATTCTTTAATATGTTATTTTACTTATTTTACCATCAGATTTATAAAATAGATACATGAGGATTTTTAGAGGTTTTATGAAATAGTGTCTTATAACTACCTGATGGCACCTTTCTGTTTAATATATTCTCCATTGTACTGCCAAAAAGAACAGATGGTAGATCTGTTTAGATTTATCAAAATCATAGATCTCTTTAGTCTGCAGTGGAAAAATATACACAGATATTCTGAGATCACTGATATTTCCAAATCCTGAATTAAAGATGGCAATGTTATAACTAGAAAAAAAATACGTAGAAAAATGCAAGCTGGTGACATTCACGATTCTTTCAAAAACACATCGTACTTCAGTTTAGAGAGGAATAAATAAATTCTGAAAATTACTTTATCTCAAAGTCTCTCAGAAATATTGCAATTTATTTTTAATCAATATTTGGAGACCAGTATGTTTGTGTGGACAAAATTAAACAGAATATTATTAATTCAATAATTAAACATAGTCAGCAACTGAATGTGTCTATCCCCTTGATCTCATCAGTCTACGTTCTGGATGCTTTTTTCTTTTTTTCTTTCTTTTTTTTTTATCTCTGTCTCTGTGTGTGTGTGTGTGTGTGTGCGTGTAAATGGTGTTTGGTGATATCTCCAATTCTTGCATTGGGGAAAAAAAACTCCTAAAACTTTTGGTCAAGACAATTAAACCTTGTTATGCAACCGTAGTTTTTTATCTAGTAAACAGAAAGAAAGACTAAAAATTTTCGATAAAATCTGTCATACTTTTTTGAGGATTTTGCCTCTCTCTTAGAGGGTTTCACCACTCTTAGACAAAAAAAGTAGATTTAAAGTTCATTTGTACTGTGAGTAAAAACACAAAGAAAACATGAATTATGGAAGTTTCCTAGTTTGAAAGTCATACTTCATTATCACATAAATCCTATTTATGCTGCAGTGAATGAACTATCTTCAGATAATAATCAGACAGCTGTTTGTAATGATAAATATGGATAAAAGACCCTTTGCCGTTTATCTGCATATATGTGGTTTCTTCAAAATTTCTTTGACATTTGAGGTTTTTTTGGAATTGATTAAGCATATTAAACCACTGATAATGAATTTTCACAAACACATGGCATTGAGTTTGGATGAAAAGAATTTATTCTGTGACATGAATTAACTTTACTAGAATGTGTAAATGAGTGGAAAGTCTTATCTCTGCAGTTGTTCTAATTAGGCAGTAACATCTAACATCACAAGAATGTGAGATAGTGGAAAAGGCAAATAATTGAACTTGTTATTATTGTTGTGCTTGTTAAACATGAATATTAACATGTTTGTTGACACATTTCAGAGTGATTCTAAACAAAGTTTTCTGTAGTAATTTGGAATATATTAATAATATTGCAGCTCGACTAATCTAAACAATTGTGTGTGTTCGTTAAAATTTTAAGATTATACTTAGGCAACAATCAATCCTTGGATCTTCAGCTTCATAAGGTCAGTTCCCTTTTGGCCTTGGGATTCTGGGTTAACACCTAGAAACACCTAACAACATCAGCAGCAGTCTGTACATTCTCATGTGGAATTATATTTATAGAATACAAAGCCATGTAAACACAGTCTTTTTCGGTGGGGGAAGAGTTGGAAACTGAATGTAGGTATTCTCGACTCCTTGACATTAATTGGGGTTACTTAATTAATTTCTGTGACTGGAAAATTAACCAGTGATTTTGTACCATATCAGACATTTGCACTCTTGACCAAGTGATTTTGACAGGGCATTAGTAGGGTTTAACACATGCAGAATTTTTTTTTTTTTTTTTGAGAGGATATAAGAGAGTTGTTTCATTGCCTTTTTCCTCCTCATTCAGATGAACCATGAGCCCACAAATGATATCAAAAGAAATTTAAGGAAGATTAAATATAATACAAGCATTAAAGAAGAATGTACTGTTAAGATGGAGGTCGATAGTGTCATGGCCTTCTATTGATCAGGGAGGAAGAAGGGAAAAGCTAAAAATCAAACACCAGTGTATGAAGAGGAGAGAAGAGAGGGAAAGATAGAACCTATAGTTAGACACCATTTTCTTCATAAATCAGTGGATTCCAATATCTGTTAAAAAATAGTTATCTAAATATTACAATCTCCTTGCATTTGCATTGCTGTGTCTATAAAAATAAAACAGAACCAGTTTATCACATAAGTTTGTAACAAATATAAAGGAAGCAAGCATGCCTGTATTTTTCTTCAAGTGCTTGTATGAAACTAATAATTATATTTAATTATATATGTGGCTCACTATGAGGTTACCTGGACCAGGAAAAAGAGGTATATATATAAATTGTCTCTGTGCCATCCAGCTAAATAACAATCTTTCAAGATGTATCTTTCATTTCATGGTGTTTTCCTCAAAACTGTGCTGAATGTTACAATCAGAATCAATGGTATTTAAGTCTTTAATGTTCTCACCTTGTGGAGTGGAAACTGTATTTCCAATTCTTAAATCAGTAATAATAGTTAATACAACAAGATACTCTATTTGCAGAGGATTTTTTAATATTTTGCTTTCTCTTTTCCTGTCTCATCCTAAACCATCACTGCCACCTCTGAAATTTAATCCTTTTATTTTATCTTTCATTTTACAGTCTTAGATATAGAAAAACTTTCTCAGATAAAAGTTAGAGATTGAAGTCAGGAACTGTCGAGACTTTCATGATTTCTTTATCTGTTGCCTAAGGACAGATGTATTGTACAGCATGCAGCCTGCTGATAAAGTTAATGTTTAACTGAATAAATGCAACTGGATATCAAAATAATCATTATTAACTTTGATGTCGATGGAGTTATGGAGAAAAAAAATACCATAAACCTGTCTGTTGGTCTTCCAAATTGAGTTTGTTGAATTCATGAATGGCAAGAAACAGGAGTTAGTGGTTCAAGATATCTATCTAATCCTTTGTTCCTATGTGTCCAATATAAACAATGGAGGATGCACTTGATCCTATTGTCTGTGTTATTAATGAAGATACTAAAGATCATTGGTCCCAATACAGACCGCTGAGGGACATCACTAGTCACCAGTGCCCATCTGGACATTGAGTCCTTGACCACTCCATCTGGATGCCACCACCCATTCAATTCCTTATCCATCAAACAGTTCATCCATCAAACCCATCACTCTCCATTAGAGAGAGAAGGATGTTGTTGAAGACTGTGTCAAAGGCACTCCAGAAGTCTAGCTAGCTGACAGACACAGATCTTACCTTGTTCACTGATGTAGTCACTCCCTCACTGGCCACTAGGTTGGTCAGGCAGGACTTGCTCTTGATGAAGCCTAAGCACTTCCCAGTCCTCCATGTGCCTTAGCAGAGCTTCTGTGAGGATCCGCTCCATGATCTCAGGCACAGAGGTGAGGCTAAAAGATCAGTAGCTCCCAGGGTCCTCCTTCATATCCTCTTTAAAGATGGGTACAATGCCTACCTTTTCCTGTTAGCTGGGACTTCATCTGAAATGACTTCCCAAATATGGTGGTGAATGACTTGGCAAGTGCATCAGTCAGTTCTCTCAGGACTCTGGGATGCATGGCATCAGGTCCCACAGAATTATGTATGTTCAGGTTCCTCAGATGGCCATGAATATGATTTTCTCTATTCTCTGAACACCTTTATTTTATTTATTTATTTTTTTTTTATCTGGATGCCTAGTTCTTTTTAAGACAGTACCTTATCTTTATAGATCAGTATCAGTGGAACAAGGAACTGGAGCAAGTATAGGTGAGTGAATAAATGTGTGAGCACTAGTGAAGATCAATCTGGATTTACCACCAAGCAGGTTATGAATCTGATCTTCTCTTACAGTGGGAAAGACTTTGCTCCTCCAGTCCCTATCTTGTGATCCATCCACTCAAGGGATGTGTAAAGAGAGTGCCACAACTGAAACAACTGAGTGAAAAGTTGTTAAGTATCTCTACCTCTTCTCCTCCTCAGCTGTTACGTTTGCCAGTTGGGCTCATCAGGGGCATATGCTTTCATTTGCCTTCCTTTTCTGGCTGACATACCTGTAGAAGGCCTTCTTGTTACTCTTTGCTTCATTTGTCAAATTCTATTTCAGCCATGCCTTGGCATTCCTGACCTCATCCCTACACAGCTGAGCAGTGTCCTCATGGTCTTTCTAGGATACCTACATTTGTTACCATTGCCTGTGTTATTCCTCTTGCTCTTCAGTTTGCTCAGCAGGTCTCAACTCAGTCATGACAATTCTTGCTTTCCTTTCTTAATTTATGACACCTGGGGATCAAGAACTCTTGCACTTTGTGGAAAGCATCCTTAGAGATCTGCCAGCTCTGTTCTCTTTCCTTCTTCCTGAGGGCGATTTCCCAGGGTGTCTAGTAGACTAACTCTTAAACATTCAAAGCATTCTGCTTTTCTGAAGTTCTTTATCCTTCACCTGACCCATATCCCTCAGGACTGTGAACTCCTCTAGTGTATGATCACTGCAGCCCAGGCTGCCTTCAGTCTTAATGTCCATGATTAGTTCAATTGCATGAGTGGCCAGCTGGTCCAGTAATACATCCCACACTGGTGAGTGTATACAGGGGTATCCTGGACTGCCTGAAGCTCACTGATCTGCTTTTCCAGCAGATATCAGTGTGGTTGAAATCCTCCAGCAGGAAAAGTGCCTGCAAACACAATGTCTCCTGTGGCTAGAGCAAGGAAGCTGACTGCAGTAGATACCAAGTACAATTTTCCCTTTAATGCTCAGTCTCTAATTCTTACTTGCAACCTGCTTATGGCTGTTATTCAGAGACATCTCTGCACTCTATCACTTTCTTGATGTAGAGGTCAACTCCTCTACCTCTTCTTCTTCTCCTGCCCCTTCTGAATAGCTTGTAGTCATCAATAGCCACACTCCAGTCCTGTAATTCATCCCATCAAGTTTCAGTAATGGCAACTAGGTTGTAACTTTCTAGCATTTTCTAGCAGAATTCTGGCTTTCATCTCCTCCTGTTCATTGTCCATGCCATGCTGCAGTTGATTATAGGTAAGAGCTGTCTCAGAAAGAAATAATGAAGAAAAAATATTGATATATAAACACACTTTAAAGTGAGAAAAAACAGCAATTATGAGACATTTTTTCATGTGGAAAGCGTGACACAAATTTTGCTAGTCAGAATTTTGTACAATCAAGATTATTAATAGAGGCATCATGCTGCATGCTGGAGCAGGGTACTCCATTCTCACAATTTCCAGTGTAATAATGTCTTGCAGAACTCACCCAAGGACTTTCTCAGAATGCTCTAGATACGTACATCATCCTTCTGGTGAGATAACTTTTCTTCTTCTTGGCTCTATTGTCTGTTCTCAATAAATTAATTGAAAAACAAAATAAAACAGAGAGTTCACTACTCTCAGTAAAAGAATTGGAAAAAAAGCTCCACTAACATGACATATAAATGAAGGACTTAGAAGTTTTGCAAAAGATAACTTATTTTGTGTAAGACTAGAAGGAATCATATTTCAATGATAGTGGTAGACCCCAGTTCAGGAGATGTAAATAAATGGAGATTTTCCTGTTGCATTTTACAGTGTTTTTGAAGCATGGGCTGGAAAATCCTAACTCACAAATTTGATATTTATTTTGCATAAACTTGTATTCAGATTTGACATGTGCACGTACACTTACATTTTTCTTATTTGTGTGAAAGATTGACAAAATTCATATAGAATAAGTAGCAACAAAGCTGACTGTAAATAACACAGGCTCGTACAGTCCATGTAACATTTCTAGTTAATTTGAATCTTTTGCAGCATCATTTATACATAGGAAATGCAGATCCATTCATCCAGACTCACTCTTTCCACATCAGTGCAGGCAAAAATTGCCTGGAGTCTTCAGGCTTGTTTTTGGATTTGTTTTTGGTTTTTGGATTTGTTTTTGGTTTTTGTTTGTTTGGGGTTTTTTTGTTTGTTTTTGTTTTGGTTTTGCTTTTTTGTTTGGGATTTTGTTCTTTTTTTTGTTTTGTTTGTTTGTTTTTGTTTTGTTTTGTTTTGTTTGTTTGTTTTTGTTGGGGTTTTTTGTGTTTTTGTTTTGGCTTTTTGTTTTGTTTTGTTTTGTTTCATTCTGCTTTGTTTTTTTTCGTTTTGTTTCACCTGTAGAGAGGAACTAGATGTTAGAACACTTGATATCCTGAAGAGACCTTCTCTATGTAGAGCAAATGGGTGATTTCTTTTGTACATGGTCATTAACAAAAGCCAATGCAAAACAAATGAAACTCAGTCCAAAGCATGAAATGAAGCTTCCTTGTGGAGATGATGGCAGAATAGCTACGGTATACTCTCAAACATTGGTTCTTCTGAGCCTTTCCTAATTATCTACCATGTTCTCCTGGGCTGTTATCAGCCCATGTACAGACCTATGTACTACTGAGATAAAAGCCTTTTTCTTTCACTCTTTAGTCTATGCATCTAAGTGTCTCTGTGTCTGAATTTTAATTTTCAGTTTCAGGGACTTGTTAGGAGAATATTTAGTTACTTGATATGATATATTCTCTGCATAGTATAAATCCTAAAATTTTATTTTCTGCCCAAACAATGACAGTACGAATTTGAAGTTTCTCTTATTATTGTGGCATTGTACTATTATCAAGTACATAAAGATGAATAAATGTCAAGTTTTATCTTACAACAAAATAGACTAGACTGTCAGGACACTGATTTTTTTGCTTTTTCTTTTAGCATCCATGCTGCTACAACACTCAAGGTTTATGATTCTCTATTAACATGAGCTTATTCCTAGTCCATAAACATTGTTGTTACCTGGATTTCCAAAATCCTTACTACTAAGTCAACCGTTTTGGAACACATATGATATATTTTTATGTAATCTATAGGCTTAGAAGTTAGAATGAATTTTCCATTTATGTTCATCCATGATCTGAAATTGCACTTTGTATCTCAAAATGCATGGTGTCTGAATCTTAACCAGAATTTATTTTATTCAAGTGTTGTAATGACTTCCTGTACAGATCACCTCTCCTTTATATTGCAAGTTGTGTATCAACTAGACTATTTCAGTCTTTAGATCAATGTCTTTAATTGTTTTCACATGAGGAAATCCATTATTCATAACTTTCCTGGCACCCACTGTGTTCTTGAGCCCAGATTTCATCTCACATGACCAAATTTATGACAACATGTAAATTGTACATTTTTTGCTTCCTTTTTTACTTTGGGGTGTTTTGTTGGGTTTTTTCTGGTTGTGTTTTTGGTTTTTTTTTTTTTTTTTTTAATTGGGGCTGTTTTCATCACTGAAATACAGAGTGTACAAAGAGAGACACCTGTGTAAAACGTTACATTAAAAGTTATAATTAAATAGCATATACACTTCATATTTTATTATCTCTATAGAGGTAAATGCTTCCTTTAAAAATGAAACAAACCAAAAAACCCCCACTCATTCTAGATATAATATAGAGACATTTTATGTAGCCGTATCTATCAGTCCTTATCTAAAACCCAACAGTATCAACACAGTTCAGAACCTTCCCTGATATTAGAGAGATATGAAAATTCTCTGTTTTCCTTCTGCATTTATACAGTTCATGCAGCCTTGGAATGTGGCTGACCTTGAAGTGGCTTCTTTTCATGGTCTTTTGCATTGCTTAAGGTATAAGCAGTCCAGGACCTACTACTATTAAGTACTGGCATCATCTATTATGTTTCACAGGAGTGGTATCCATTCATCTCATTGTTAGATGCTAAGGATCTTGGTCTTTCAGTCCCATAATTCCTCCATAATGCTCCATGCAGTAAAATCTCCTGGCTGCCCTCAAAGACAGAATTCATTACCTGTATCTGCCAAACAACAGGCAATTACAACAGGTCAAGTGATAGCTACTTAGCCTTCAAGGATGTGAAATAGTTTTCAGTTCAGTTTCATGGCCATTGGTAGCTACAATTACTCTGGTGACTTTCCTTAATTGGTTTGGTAGCATGTCAGCAAGCTGGCATGTAATGATATGAACTAAAGAGCCTGCTAGCATATATTACTGAATGCAAATTCAGATGTTCGATCCTTCTATAAACTTCACAGTTTAATTGTAGTCACAGTCCCCTATCTAGCAAAGAAATACATGAGACCATTACTCCTGCTTGCTGCCATAATGAAACTGTGGTGCCCTGTGTAGTAAAGGAGCATCCTTGCCTCTATGCCTTGACAAAAGCATGGCAGAATTTCAGTTTTAGACTTTCAAAGCTATCAAGTTTAAGTCAATTAACATTAATTCCTACCATCACATTCAACTCACTTTTGAAACAGACAGCTAGAGAGACATTTCCTGTGGTTTTAACCTTACATATAGAACATATATATAGGAGCAAAGGTCCTTCAAGTCACAGAAAATGCTTAAGAATATACATCTTTATATATTCTTCTCCAAGAATTACTGAAGAAATCTTAATTGAAGTTGAAACTGCAAAAGATGAGGGACTTCACCTCCAGCACCCTACCGAAGGCATTTAGGCTTTACCTCCAAAGCAACGTCATGCAAATATCCATGTTTACCACACACTTTTCTTACATCCATCCAACAGTGGCCTAGCTGGGAGGGCAGAACCAGTAAATCCACTTCACCCCTGCAAAGTGTGCAGGCAGTGCTGAATGGCACAAAGACATAAGCTCACATTTCTGCATTAACCTACAATATCAAGAGTGCTATGCTGCTTCCTGTATCTAAGTTATCCCTATGTGGCCAAAAAAAAGTAAAAGGTTTTGAAGTTTTCACCACAAGCTGGCCTCTAATTCTTACTCTACACTTCTAAATGCGTTTTGGTGTCTTAATTTTGGTGTCCTAATTTCTTTTCTATTGTAAGGATGAGTTGATTCAAAATACTGTCTGAGAGCTACAGTTACTGTGCTTTTAAGAGTTGCCACTACTGCCACCACAAGCATAATGATGGCTAGAATATGTAGAATATTTTTTCTTTTTTATAGCCATGGCACATTACTAATTAGGAAATTATTCTTTGCACACAAAGTAAACCCAAAGAAAATTAAATAATGAGTGTTATTTAAATGTTAATATGAGTAATATTATTATGGCTTTGCCGCTATGGGAATGACTGCAAAAAAGCTGGAAAAATACCAGAAACCTTATTAATGAACAAGGCCAAGTCAGCAACTATTCTAAGATGAAGACAAAGTGTTCTTAGATTCAAAATAAAGTACTTTTAGCTGCAGAATATTTTCTTGCAAAGAAATTATGCTCCAGCAAATACAAGCACAACGATAAACACAAAACCGGAAAGTTGATGCATTCTAGAGACATGGCAAATTAGCCTTTTGCATATTTACAACTCATAAATCAACAGAACTTTGAAGTAATGCTAAACAGTTTAATAGAAATGAGAAGTGTGTCAGAGACATAAAAGAAAGTTCCATTAAATTAATATTAATCTGAAGTGTTGTATTATTAAAAGAAAACAAGGAAGCAAACAAAACAAAACCCCAAAAAATCCCACCAAAAACTAACAACATGGTAATGCAACGCTAATTTAGATAAATACTTGGAAATCATAAAATTCAATTTGCCTCTTCATTTAAAGCACAAGGAGACAGATTTTATAATATCAAAAATAACTGTGATAGAATAATGACAAGCACAATTTTTTTTTAAAATAACTTGTCATATTGGCAAAAGAAAACCAAATTAATTCATTACTAGCTAATTGTTTTGAGTATTTTCTTTAAGTCAAAACAAGTTCTGAATCTAAGTACTCATCAATCAGATGAGAGCTTAATTAAAGTGCATACTTTAAATATATAGTAGATTATTTTTTGTCTCAAATATTATGAAATAGATAATTGATTTAATTATCTCTTCCAAAACTCTACAGTTACAGTAAGTTATAGGTTTACTCACTGGCATACTGCTCAGATGCTTAAAACGGATTTATTTATCTAGCCAAATGCAGAAGGGACATATATAATTCAATTCATACAACTTTAAACATTAGATCAATAGAACTGCGTTTTTTCTAAAATAGAAATGAGACTTGCCCCCTTTTTGGTAACATTGATCTAAAATGTTTCCAACTATATTGAACTTCCTTTATTTCTAGTATCTTGAATAGTGAGTAATATACTTTAGAAGCTCTTCAGCTGAATATATGCTAAGTAGTGTAATATTGTTACACTGTTGAGCTGACAGTTCACTGAAGGGCACTTTTTCATAATTTTACCAATCCCGTTGTGGACTTTACAGTATTTCCTGGACATTAATTTGACTAATTCACTTCACAAAATAAGTGGAAAAGAAATTGATGGGGAAAAAAAAAAAAAAAAGACATTGTAAGAAAATATATTTCCACTCATCATTGACAAACTAGACCAGTCTTATGCCTGATAACACAAGCAAAGGCTGCATACTGTTGCTAGCAAGAGTATAAAATTCTTTCTCAAATTTTTGAGTCTCTCATTTTTTTTTGCTAACAGGTCTTAATTTATGTCAAGATCCATATAAGAATGTTACATGACTAATTTGTACAAATATAATTTTTTCTGTTAGTGATTACAAGAACAGATCTTCACAGAATTACAGAGCAAACTGCAGTTCAAACTAACCTAAGTATATTGACACTGAAGAGCATGGAAATAAGACAGGAGGGAAAGAAGCAATAAACCATGAGAACTGGAACAGACTGATTTTAGTAAATTTGCAGTGAAATAAGAATGGTGAAAATAAGCAAGAACAGCATCTCTACTTAATCTTTCTGAATATTATCTGTGCCAAGGATCAGGGTAATGCGAAGTGAAGGCATCCGCTAAAAATTAAGATAATTCTTGAAACGGAAGAGAATGGGAAGACTGAAAGTGAAAAAGAAAAGAAGAACTCATAGTACTATAATATTGAAAAGAAAAAATTTGGATGAAAATGCCTGAGAAATATTTTAACTTAACAGGAATAAAGGGCATTTACACTCAACTTCAAAATACTTATCACTCATGACAGGTATTTTCTCTTGAAAAATGAAACTAGACAGCAAATTTCCTTTGAAATGTACTATGAATTTTCTTACCCTCAAAAATAACATAAGGAAACAAATAAATGTGTTCTTACATTAAAATATATGCTAGCTTTGTTAATTCCGTGTAATTTGAACAGTAATTTGAACTTTTTTAGCAAGAGAAAATGAATAGATGCAGACATGTGAGTGTTTCCACAACTTCTCTTATGCCCATATTTCACTTTTTCTTCTTTCCCATAGGAATGAAAATTCTTATCTATTCTGAGTTGTAGCTTCGCTAGGATTCAACATCTAGACTAGGTTTTTTTCCCCATCCAAAAAGCACAAGTTCTTTCAGAGGACTTGGAAAGAAGGTGACATAAGTTGAGAAAAATACCATTTTATTAGCTAAGAAGATTATCGGAATATTTGTTGTTGTCTCTACTATGAAAAATTATCAGCAGTAGATAATTAAGGAATTCTAACTATAGTTACTGAAAACATAATCTGCCTTATAAACAAGCAATATATTATATCCTTATTAATACAATTATTTTTTGAAGCAACAGAAATGCCAGAAGGTAATTTAATGCTCTACAGTGCAGTATCAGTACTAGGATCACAAGAATACTGCATCAGCAAGGATGTTTATTTTGTTCATAGTGTTACCTTTCTTGTTTTCACAAAGTCAAAAATTAAAATCTCCATGGGCTGCTCTCCTTAAACTATTATAGTCATAGGAAAGGTCAATAATTTCTATTCCAAAGCTAAGGTAGAAAGACAAAACCCAGGTAAAAAAAAAGTATACTGAAGAAGATCCAAACCTTCATGGGACTGAGATGAGGATTCCATTGTTTTGATATTTAAAATGGAATAGCAGTCTTCTAAGTTATATTACAAAAAATGTAGGAACTAGAGATGTACTTTTGTAAACAAACATGAAGCCATGAGCTGGTTGGAAATAAAGACTATTTTTCATGCTGTCTCTTGCTGAAAGAAAAACATTCACAAATCAAATACATCAGCCTGCTGCGCTTGCAGTCTTTGAGAGCACATCAGATAGGCTGGTGAGTTTGCTTTGCAGGCAGAATTTTCAAGGTTCATCCATCCCTAAGATTAATATAGTCCTCTCTATGGCCTTTATGCTGTCGTAAGTTGTATTTGCAGTCAGATATTGCCTCCTAAGTTTTATATTCAAATCTTAAACTGATTAGTCACATTAGGCTTTAAGTCCCAGCTCTGATATATATTTATGGATTACTGCTCTGTGGAAGGTTTTTCTACAGCAAAAAACAGCAGTGCAGTTTTCAGCTGAAATCTGATTCTGCACTAAATGAAAAAATGTTTCTGTACATCTACTATCCTGACCACATTTCCAAAGTGAATGAGATTTACTGTTTGTTTGTGGCTTATTTCCTTTTTCTGTGGAATTCATAATCTACATGGAAAATCGTTTTGCTACAATTGATGCTGTCAACATTTTATTTGTGAGTGTTGTCATCTGTTCGGTTTTTCCCTCCCTTTCTAATAAGATCTACCTTTGAATTTATACTAGAAAAATGGCTATGGAAAATGACTAAATGCCTGAGCCCAGGAGGCCCACCTGAGGAGTGACTCTTTATTTTGTTTTGTTTTCTATATAATAAATAGGGAAAAGGGAACAAAAATAGAAGATCTGGACAGAACGTAGACTCCTGCAGACATAGACACATAGACATCTGTATAGAACAAAACACCTACTGTTTTGCCAGCAGGTGTGTGGGTGGAAGATGCAGGGATAGCTGTTGGGACGAGGCACCAGAATCCAGTTCTTCCTGGTCCTAAGAATTACCTTCCACATGGCCAAAGACAAGTTTACCAGCAAAAGCAAAAGCCCCTCTCTAATAACTTACATAAGAAACAGGAAGAAATGTCTGCACAACAGCTGCAAGACAGGAGTGACACCAAGGTCAGTGAAGAAGGAGAGGGAGGGGTTGTTCCAGGTGCAGGTTCCCCTGAAACCAATGATGCAGGCCATGGCTAGGCAGGTTGTCCCAGTGAAGCCCCATGGTGCAGCAGAGATCCACCCTACAGCCTGGAGACAGCCAAATGCCAGAGCATGTAGATATGTCCTGAAGACAGCTGAAGTCTGTGAAGAGCCAGTGCTAGAGCAAGTTCCTAGCAGGAACTAGTGATCCTGGAGAGGACCCTCTCTCTTTTATCCCTCTTATCTGTTGCATAAGTGGAGACTGAGAGAAGGTGGGTTTAGACTTGTTCTTAATTCTCATTATCCTACTGTGTTTAATTTGCAATAAATTAAATTAATAACCTGAAGTTCTGTCTCCTTCGCCTGTCATGGTAACACGTAAGCAATCTTCCTGTCCTTATCTTGACCTACAAGCTTTTCATCATGCTTTCTCCCCCTTTCCTACTGATAGAGTGAGAGGGAGAGAATGGCTTGGTGGGCACCTGGCAGCCAGCCAAGGTCAATCCAGTGCAGACAGTAAACCACATCAGTGCAGAAATCCCTTGGTTCCACTGTGGATCTAACACATGTAGTCAAAATCCACAAAACACACTCAGAAAAAACCCCAGATTTTCTCACTTTTAGATTGTTTTCTTCTGAGAGGTTGGGCTTGGAATTTGTGTCACAATTACATAAGACAGAACCCGAATGTTGGCACAAATGGATCCTGTTCCAAAGAATTCAGAATATTTTCAAATGAATCTGAGTGAAATTTTTCTAAACAGATTTCCTCAAGTCTGTAGTCTTCAGGCATTAAAACTGAGAGCTATCAAGGAAAGCAGTACAAGTAATCAGACAATATGATAGTATTTTAGCCAGTTTAAACGTTTATGGGAAGGGTCTTTCATCCTTGCTTACATTTAGTTCAGGAAAATTGTATATTTGGACTATAAGTACATAAACTAGATACTGTCATTCTGAAAAGTATATTTGCATAACTACTGTCATCTCAGTAAATTTATTAGAAAAACTTATTCAATGAGTATTCCTTTCAGGAGGAAGACAGGAATACTGAAAGAAAGTTCTACCTCATAAAACTCAAATGGATTGATATAGAAAAGGTTAACATTGTGCTTTTACCAAATATTACATTATTCAGAGAAATTGAGGTTTCCCATACCTAACTAGTCTTTGGAACTTTCTTAGAATATTTAGTAGAGAGTTATCTATGAATGTGTTCTGCTTTAAATAATTTTAAAATTATTGCTGAAAGATTTCTGAAAATATTTTGTGACAGGTTTGTTAGATGCACTTGAAACACAAGATGATATTTGAATCATCAGCACAATGTTCTCATACTTTATCTCCATCATTGTAATTATTTCATCTTGCATATTTTCAATGCTAACATAAATTGTACTGAGGAGCCCAGGACAGGACACAACACTCCAGATACGGCCTCACTAGGGCTGAGTAGAGGGGCAGGATCACCTTCCTTGACCTGCTGGCCAAGCTCTTCTTGATCACCCCAAGATACTGCTCACCACAAGGGCACACTGCGAGCTCATATTCAACTTGTCAACTTGCTATTCAGTGGCTCAGTGATTCAGTGATTCAGATTTTCCAAGTGTCCTGCTACAATAGGGCTGTTAAAGTATATAAAGTCAGATGAAGCTGGTATTCAAAGAAACAGTGGCTTCAATTAAGTTGCTTGAGTGTAGGAACTGAAAGCCATTTGAGAATCTTTGGTTAATATGGCTGGCCGAACTCTGCAAGTTCAGGAAGATACAGACCTCATGCAGGTCTTCTGTCATACATGCCAGCCCCAAAGGAAGGCACTAAATAAACTGTTCTGTCTCAAATATCAGCAGAAGCAACATTAACATAACTAAGTAAGGTTCAACAAATAGATTTTTTTTCTTACCTCCACAAAGACAGTATCCAAAGGGTGAAATGGGAGTCTATTCTGGAAGATCCTTTTTATGCAGACTATTCTTGCAAGAAAGCATACTTTATTATATAGATAGGACTTGGGGGGAGGGGGTGGGCCTTAAAAAAAAGAAAATAAACAATTGAAGTATTTGTATTAGTTAAATTGCAGTTAGCTGCAGTTAAGCGTTACCAGAAAAGATAATTCAGAATCATAGCACAGAATGCAGCTCTCTTAGACTCAAAGTATAGAGAGAGATTACAAACTACCCCAGAGTAATGACTTAACCGAGTTTCAGTAATTATGTGTTCTTAGCCATTTCTTCACTTAAAACAAAATGCTATTCTAAGGCTTTTTAAAGCCTGTTTTTCTGTCTTACATTGTTAAAGTTTTAGTGCTTTCCACTTCCAAATACGACCAGCTCCTGTGATTCTGCTGAAGATCAGTAATTTACTGTAACTTTATATGTGATGGCAGGGTGGGGAGGGAGGTTTTGGAGTGGAGGGGAAGAGACACTTGCCTTTGTACTGTTTACACCAGCAGCAACCTCCATTAGACGATGCTAGTGGGATGAAGCTTCAATTTTTGTTTTTTTTTTTTAATCACACTGTCAATCTCTTTTTCAATAACAGAAAAAGTTACATTCTCAGAATATCAGGACATTGTGAAGGATAAATCAGTGAATATGACCATGAGTAAATCACAAATGAACTGAAAAAGGCAAAAAGATTTGACTGCATTTTTGGTAGCACACTTTAGAATAGCATCAGCACAGCACTTTCTGCACCAAGAGTAAAGTGAAGGGAATAGGAAAAGTTGCAAGGATGTACCTCCTCAGAATAACTGTCTCTGCAATGGTGCTTTAATAGTAAAGATGTGTATGGTTGAAGTTTTGCCAAAGGAGATTTTCAATAGAAAATTGTGGGAGGCTTTGTTGTTTTGTTCTCTGTTTGTTTTGGTTTCTTTTTCAATATCTGTTTATCTAGGCAACTGATTAAATAAATAAATAAATGCCACTACAGCATCTGTCGTCTTTCTCAAAAGTGCAAGCACACTAAGTAGTGTCCTTCAAGAGATTTATAAATCTGCACCTTAAACATTCTGTTAAAGAGAGTGTACTCAAAGAAAGAAGTTCATCCACTAAAGATTCAGAGAATATATGACTAAAGGAAATTTTGCAGTTTGAGAAGATAATATAACTGTGGATGGAAGTAGAATGAGTTAATAACGAACTCCATAACTTCTGCTTTAAATGGAAAGCTTCCTTTTTTTAATCTGATAAATATATACTCCAAAAATATTCATATATTAGTGAAGTACTTGGCACAATAGAGAAGAAAACTTTTTCTTAAAACATAATTTTTTTCAAAGTTCCCATCTGCTGCATATTTCTAAATATGTAGATACCAAGGTATCATATTCTTGGTTTATATACTGATTAGGGGAAAAAATACAATTTTTAGACTAGAAAGGCCACAGGTTATGCACTATATTAGAAAATGCTGCATATAACCAGGCAGAAATACAAACTATATAGATATACATAAGTATTTCAGTTTTCTGAAGTAACATAATAACTATGGCAATATAAATTGATAGATGATATATAGAATCAGAGAATTAATTAGGTTGGAAAAGATCTCTGAGATCATCAGGTCCAACCTTTGACCAAACACCACCTTGTCAACCAGACCATGGCACTGAGTGCCATACCCAGTCAGTGTGTGTAGGTTGTGGTTTGATTAGCATTAAACAAAGATATTTGCATAAGATTTCTATTCAAGCTAATGAGACTACAGAGTATAAAGGTCTTTACTGGGAAATTTGGAACTTCTGTGCTGAACTCCATCTACTCTGAGCTGGTTTACTGGGGAGCTGTTTTACAACTGCTCACAATCAGTCACATCCTAGGAGGTGCACCTGGAACCATTTACTCCAGGAAGAAACAGGTGATGTTTATAAATTTTATCTGAAATTTTTAAACATTTATTTATTTCTGAGCTTAGTTATCAAATGAATTTAACTTTTTTTTTTTTTTTTTAATAAAGTTTAAATCACCACAATTTAGTCATCTATATCTGTCTTTAAATTATGTAAAGTCTCTTCTGCTTGTCTTAGGTCATTATTTTACAACTGAAGGAACGGTCTATCTGTCTCACAGTCATTCACACTGTCTCCTTCCATTAATTATATGGAGCATCAAGAGGAACTACTCGATTCACATACTTAGCTTTTAGGTGGCTAAAATTAGATTAGACAAGTGAGTCTGCAGAATAACTTATATTTCTATGCGTTTGAAATACCTTGAATCATGTCATAGCTGCACAATTATTATTTGCAATAATCTAAAATCTGCATGTGGACAGACAAGATGAAAGAAAGGACGTATTTCAAAAGTCGCACAAATCTACCATATTATAGACATAAATTAGTAAAAGCATGAAAAATTGGGTATCATCTCATACAGCTAGTAGGGTGGTTAAGAATCCCATAGAGATGCAGAAGCATTTTCTCACAGAATTTCTGCTTTCTTCTGAAAGTAGGAAATAAAATGTCCTCCCCTTTGAGGAGGGCCTTCTATGGATTATGGAAAAACATAACATAGGGAATAAATATTTTTAAATTATGACACGTTAGTCAGGATATCATAATTCAACACAAAACTGAGGTATCTTTATTCCTCAGACATGAAATTCAAAAGAATTGGAGTATTTTTTTCTTGGATTTGACTTTTTCTGCATGTGTTAACAACTTAGAAATCATTATATTGATTTTCAAGAACTGTTGTGATATAATCTTAATTTGCCCAGGAAATAATTTCCAGAATATAAAATCTCTTCTTTTAAAAAAATGGCTGCTAATTTTTGCAGTGTTGGAACAATAAAAAAATAAAAACTCTGAGTTTTTATGTGCTGCTTGAGTGCTGTACTGAATTCAACACAGAAGCAACCCAGTCACTAAAGTAAACCAGTAAACATCGATATCAGGTGGCTTTATTATGCAACAGTGGAAAATTCACCTTTCCTTTCCTTTTTTTTTCCTTTTTTTTCCTTTTTTTTTTTCTTAGTTCTTTCCCTTTTCCTTTTTAATAATCTAGAAAAATGCAGTCATACATCATGATTAGGTCACTTGGTTGACAAGTTGGTTTAGATGATGCAAATCATGTAGTTTCAGCCAAATAACAACTACTCCAGATCCTGGTGCTATGTAGAAACAAATAATAATATACAAATAAATGGCTGTGGCACTGCTGCCAATACACAAAACCGTATACTTCTGTCACATAAAAATTAGTTTCTGAAAAATGACCCTTAAAACTTATTCTGGTTACTGTTCTCTTCACAGCAGTCCATAGAGTGTTGTGTTTACAGTTTGTGACTAAATTTTGAAAAACTGCTGCTGTTCTGAATATAATTGAGAAGTGTCATGGCGTTTTCTTTTTCCCTCTTTACTGCCCACAGTGATTAGGCTGAGTTGGGTTTTGTTCTGTTATCTGTGATGATGATCTTTCCTCTCTATTTCTTCTTTCTTTCTTCTTCTTTCTTCTTTCTTCTTTCTTCTTTCTTCTTTCTTCTTTCTTCTTTCTTCTTTCTTCTTTCTTCTTTTCTTCTTCTCTGATTAAAATATCTTTATCTCAACCCATGAGTTTTCTTGCTTTATCTCTTTCTATTCCTTCCCCTGTCCCTTTTGGGATGGTGAAGGGAGTAAGTGAACAGGTAACTGGTGCTTTGCTTTCAACATAAGTTAACTCACTAAAGAACTGAATCCTCTAGCCAGAGGATAAGGAAGCAAAATTATGTACAACTGTTCAATTAAGATGTTTTTTATTAACTTGCTTCCTGTGTAATACAGTTTTTTTAACCAGTGACTGTGATTTTTCTAATATTTCATTTTTCCTTAGTTATATTTTGTTAGTCTATTGCTTATTTCAATAACAAGCTGCTAAAATCTGAAATTTCTAATAATTTAAGTTGCTGAGTTGTCAGCTTATAATAAGAAGAATGATAAAACTATTTTTATAATTGTATTTATTTCATTGCTGATCTTTTTTATCATGCTTCTTTACCAGAACTTTCAGAATAAGAAATGCATTAATATTATTGTTAAGTGGAATACTTAACTATGTACTTCAGAAAGTTATGATTTAGTCTGTTTTTGGAGTCTTTTTAAAGAAGAGAATGAAAAGAACAGGAGTCTTAGAATTCTAAGGCTTTTTTCATTCACAAAAGAAGTACAATCATGACATTGAATTGACAGCATTTTTATGCAATGAAAACGGTCACACTGGCATACCCTATTTTGGGTAGTTACTGGTTGATTCTGAAGTGTGGATCAGCAATGATTGCATAGGTTGTCAGATTCGGGGTGAACTTATCTGGACAGAAATCAAGACAGAAATGATCATCTAGTGACATTTTAAGTACCCTACACCTATAGTGAGCACCTATAGTGTTTAGTGCAGCAATTACTGGATGGGTGCCCTTTAGGCTGGTAGGATACCATAGGCTGTGCAGTACATAATAGAGAAAATCAAATGGTGCTTAAAACCTAAGTTCTTCTGGGGGATTACACTCATTTCTGACAGCTGCCTTGGTGTGTTTGAGGTGTCTGAGCTCTCATTAGAGTCAGTAGATATCTCAATTCTGTAAAGTTTCTTTTGAACAGAGCTTGAAATTGAATTAATAAGGAACTCCACAGATAATGAGGTTGTAGTGCTAGAGTTCACCTTCTGGTCTCTCTTGTTTAACATTGCAGATGGACCCTCAAAAGTCACCGTGTTTATGTTAAAAAAGGCACTTGCCACAGGTACAGCTGACCTGTGATGTACTAAGCTACTTAATTAACTTCATCCAATTACGATACAGAATCTGAAGCCTTCTGATGGGTAAAGCACATGGCAATGTGCTTTGAAATAATAAAGTTAGAACCACCTGTTAAAAAGACAATACACTTTTGTTGGTTAGAAGCATGTACCTGATCTTCTGGCTTTCCCTGAGGAAATAAAGAGATGGATTACTGTTGTCAGATATATGTAGCCATTTACTGGCTCAGTTATCACAGATCTTTGGCTTCCCTTAGAGTCACTTGAAAAGATTTTCTGTACTTAAGATGAAAGCAATGATCTCAGATTAATGGAAAATGTTGTGTTGTCACTGACTAAATTATTGCATCTAGAACATATGCATTTACCTAATCAGAATGTGCTCTCACCAGACTCTCTTTTTCTCAATATAGTTTATGAACAGCTTTTTTTAATGCCTATACACCAAAATAGATTTTTTTTTTCAAAACTTCTGATTATATAATATTGACGCATAATAGTTTTAAGATTATAGTGGCTATTTTGAGTCTCATATTTGGGCACAGATTGTGATTGATACCTACTATGAAGAATAATCCTAATTAAAATAAAGAATATCAATGAATATTACAATTATTATGATAGTTTATAAAAATAAATAGAACTAAATCCAGTATGTCTGGATTTAGTAAATCCAGAAAGACTTCATGAAACTTTGTCAAACTGTATTAAGAGAAATAATGACGGGGAATTCCCAGCTATAAACATGCAGATCAGAAAACCCAGTATTGGCGATTAAAGTAGAAACAGCTATTATTCTATGTGTACAAATTTACCTCTTCAACTAATGAGTTTATTTAAAATTTTCATGACAATGTAATTTATTTTTAACAGAATTAATATAAAATAAACCAGAAATAATTTTAAAATTAATCATAAAAAATTTAAAATATAACTAATCAGTTAATATAACAACCTATTTTTCCAGGTGTTGCTAAAATGAAGGTTCTTAAATTCCTGAAACTGGTATTCAATATTATTTTGCTTTCGATTCCTCAAAAGCAATACTATACTAAATCATGTTTTCCTGTTAATAATTCCATACAATTTTTCAATTTAATTGTTCCATTTTTCTATGGAAATTTTATTTCCTACCCAGTCTACAATCATTATTCGTACATCCAAATTTACTGCGTTTTTCAGGTAATATCTCTGTACTCCAAATGTTTCCCAAAACATCTTTCAGCATAGTATATGCTTATCCTTGATCAGATTAATTACTTAATTTTTTTTATTTTCATTTCTCTTCACAGACTGTCAAAAGAGTTTATAATATTAAACTAAATCTTAGAGATTCAAATTTAAGTCAGTATATTTTTCTGTTTCCTCCAAAGTGTCTGATGTTATAGTAAATCCTTATGGAAGCAGTAATCAGGAAGAAAATGGCCAACAATTAAGAATAAGGGTCTGAAACATCTCCACAGGTCAGTAGTTCATTATTTTAATGAGACAGCTAAAAAAGAGTACTGAAGGTCATGACAGTAAAAAAAAATTGTCATCTGAGTGAAACAAATATACTTTTGTTTTGCCTTCATAAATATTTAAAATCAGCAACAAAAGTAGCAGGTTTCTGGATTGTCTAGTGCAAAAATACTTCACTGCTTAAATTTTTCATAATTCTAGGATCTGGAATTATTTGGGAGAGTGAGACCAAACCCCTTTTAATGTGAAGTTATGCAGTTACACTGAAGCACTAGGAAAGGATTTTTCATCTTGATACATAAAGCTCACTAACAAGAAAATATTTATGATTTTCTGAGTTAAGCCAGAAGCAATGATATGATAATTGTCCAAAGATCTGTGTAAATAGTAAAATTAAAAAAAAGAAAAAGCCGAAGTAGTTCAACTTCTCTCTCTATGATATAAGAACCTGGTTTAGTTGGACAATACTTTATTCCAAAATTTGTTACAAGTAAAATTTTCACTTGAAAGTTCTGTAGCTGTCAGTCATCCGGATGTACTTACATAGGCAAAATTGAATACATCAAGGTTTTGGGCCCCAGGCGATTGCTAACCCAGTCACTCAGGCTAGTTTGCTCAAAAGGACAATTAATTTTCAGTGCCTTAGCAGAATTGCCTTCTTGTCCATTTATTTTCACTTTTGTCTTATTTTTCAAAGCCTGGGGAATACTCAGTAAGTACTCAAGTATTAAAAATATTGGTCCAAAAGCATTCCCAGAATGGAGAATGAAACTGGGGGCCAGAAGTTTAAAATGAAAGTACAGGTTATTAAATAAGTGATCCTTATCAGTGAAACTGGCAGAAGTTAGTAGTGTTATATTTAAAGTGGTCACATGTGCTGCTGAAGAATAAGCAGTGTCCTGCAGTGGTGGGAAAATATAGCTCCAGCATGGGATTTATTCCAGCCATCCACATAAACTTAACTCTGTGCAAGCTTCACCCTGGAAAAAATTTATTCCTCAATTTTTTTTGTTTTCATGTCTGCAAGAATTATGTTTCTCTTTTTGCTCTAAATTTCTTTGAAAAAAATCTTCATCAGATTGTTGACACATCCTAACAGCATTATTACCCAACTGTAATGATATTTGCCACAAGAAAATTCAAAAGAAAACAGCAATGTCTAATCTTAACTTGTACATATAAATATAGAAGAATTTATGAATACCTGAAAGACATTTTGATATAAATTAAAACACAATTTTAATAACAATTAATGTTAATAGAATCTCACAATAACAATAAAAATCGTTATAAAGTGCTTCAGAACAGAATTTTTGAATTAGAATAAGTGACAATAAATAGAAATGCGTGGTTTGGAGGTATCAAATCAACATTACCTTGTTTCCTTGTTTCCTTTTAATGAGGTAATCAAAGGCATATTTCAGGGATATTAACAGAAAAGAAAAATTGCAAAGCCTGTAGCATTCAAGCCTAAAATCAAATGATAGGCAACCTCATTTGTCATCTTAAAAAAAATAAAACAGAGGAAGCAGTATTACTTTATATATCCTTATAATGTTTTTCAAAGAGCAGAGTTTAAAAGCTTCTGAGAATCTAAATAGCAATTACATTATTATCTTTGACATATTTTAGACATTGGGTTTAATTACAGGTAAAGATTGAGAGTGCTAAATTTATCTTCTTTATGGTTAGAGATAGGTAGCCTAAATAAAGTTTGGCTGTTTTATACATTGGCTTCTTTTCATTTCTGCATAATTTTATCAGAAATGCCTGGATTGCAGCTTTAAAAAAAATTACAGAGAAGTAGAAACCTTTGATTTTGCTTAACAAAATAGGAAAGATGATGCGAGAAATGGCAGTTCTTTCCAGTAAGTACCAATTAGATTGAATATGTGCAGCACAACATGAAGGAAATGACATTTTCCTCAATTTTAGATAAAACCCTTACATTTGGCAAATTAAAAATGGAAAAAAGAACAGTTAGGATATAACTCAAAAGGATGAAAAATATTGTCATAATATTTTCCTACAAAGTACAGTGTATTTTCCTTTGCACTTTTATTTAGACAAGGTATCAAATTTATTTGCTATGGAAATACATTAACATATGTGCCACAGTGTGAAGGTGATATGTCGACTGTAAAATTTTGTGCTATTTCTCAATATATTGAATATATTGGCACTATATTGACAGCACGATCCCATAGGAAGTCAAGAAAGTACAAAATAGAATGCTTTGTACCTTTACACCTTGACTGGATGAAGGCATTGTCCCTTCTTTGCATTTATGCATCTATGAAAAATGAAGCCATTGTATCAATTTCCATGCCATCTCATTCTGGAAATGTTGTTGCTAAGATAAAGAAAATAGAAAGATGGAAAATGCAGAGGAATAATGAACAAAAAATACACGTCTTTATTAACAGCAGCAGACTGGATTGTGTCTACTTCTGTAGCATATTTTCACTGAATGAAGAATAACGTCATCTTTCAGTGGTGAATTTTAGAGACACCACTTTTCCTCTCTCAAACATCTTTGCATTTATACAGACATCATGATTGTTATAGGAACACCCGCAGCACATTCAGGTTTGGCATTGTGACATTTTTTAATGCTTCCTGGTAAACTAATAATTTGGAGAGGTTACTCATACACAATGTACAAGAAATGGAAAAAAAAATGTTTTGTTCTTTCATGGACAATATATTACTGATAGATATGAATTGTTGTTCATTACCTATGCAGAGAAACAAAGCTGTAATGTCTTATTTTAGTTTAACAAAACTCTAATGTCTTATCATTATTTGGAGATCATAAAACCACTGATACTAACTAGAAGAGTATTTTAATCTTGAGCTGGCATTAGATTAGTCCTTAAAAGAATAACCTTTTTTTTTTTGCTAACTAACAACTAGCAAGGTCAGGTTGCTTAATTAATTCAGGAATAATATTTGTGCATTATAAGTCTTGAGGATTATACATTATAAAGTATTTTGGACTAGTCTTTGTGCAACTTATTAGTGTTTAATGAAGTTACTTATTTTTTTCCATTGTTGTTAAGCGGGTTTTTATCCTGATTTTAAATTCAGTTATACCTTAACAAAATAAGTGGATTTTTCTTTCAACAGTTCTTTTACGAAAAAAAGAGTCATTACCTGCTGGATTATTAGGGACCTCTCCTCAGTGACAACCACATATCTACCTGCATAGAAAAGGTAATGTTCCTTTCTTGGCAAATTTCTTTTTCAACTATGTCCCAAAATATTTGTTCTGTTTCAATTTTTGGACAGTGGGAAATGACTATGAACAAGATTAGTCAGTTAACTCAAATAAATTGCAAATTTTGTTATCATTTCTGCTTGGAAAAGTAACTTCAAAATAAACATTGACAGTACCCAAATTTGGTCTGGGGAAAATTAACCTGCATTGTAAGTTAGACATATAGATAAATTTTCTCTATTTTTGATCAAAACATCCAGTTTTTAGAAAATCAAAATGCTTTCAAACTACCAAATAAATATTCATATTACCAAATTAGAATATCAAAACAAAAATTGTCAAATTAATATATATATCATTATATAATTCACATGTTGTATTATTGAAAATAATTTTTTATTTCTTCATTGGCCAAATCCCTCCTGCTTACTGTTGGGGAAACTGGGAACTAAAATTTAATCACATCAATTGAATGTGGAAAATATAAAATTAACCTGGGTCGAGTACATACTTAAAATATAATTTCAATTTTGAAAATACAAAAAACTATGGAAAAGAGAACTGAGTGAGAAAGGAATTATAAGTAAAATTTTGATTTTTCTTTCACATGATTTTTTTTTTTTTTTTTTTTTTGTGGCAAAATGGAATACTGGAATACTGATTACAATCATTTTTAGATTACCAGAGCAGATTGTTCATAGGAATCTTCTCTGCCCAGAAATATGGAATGTGAAATTTAAGCTTTGTGCTGTCAATCATTATCTTTCACTGTGAAGAAATTAACTGTTCTGAAAAACATGTATTTACTTCTATGGAAAACAAAAAAAGCCCCATGTAAAACACCACCATCACCACATAATAACAGCAGGAGCAGAAATAAGACATAACAACTTGATAGTAAGTGCCCAAAGTCCTGTACTTTGTGGACGACATTGCTAATGGAAAAGGTCTGAAAAATTATAAAACCAAGACAAATAATTTGATACATGTGAATAATGAAGTAAAATTCAAAGACGAGAAAAATAGAGAAAGGAGTATTTAAAGGAATGGGGAAAATTTACTTTTTGTGGAAGTACTGTTGAGCAAGTGGATGTCTCAAGGAAACTATAGCATTGTTTATAATGTTTATATAGCATTCCAGAAATCCTCTGTCAGTATTTCTGAATCAGACTAAAGAAACTTCTGTTGCAGGGGAGAGCAGGCCAGTTCATACGACCAAAATCAGACCAGAACTGAAATAGTCTATTGAGAACACAACTTAAGAGCAATCAATTAGCTATATATTCAAGATCAATAAACAATGCAACAGATAAATCACACAATCTGAGATTCATTGCTTGAAATCTACGTCTTTCAATTGTAGATACAATAGAAAACACAAGGAATATCTAACATACACTGGTAGTTACACACCTTAGCACTTGCTGCCGTTTTTAGAAAGAAAACTGCTTTGATTCTTTTAGAAATAAGTAGAAATTGAATTAGTTGAATTTAACCTGATAATATAAAAACACAATATAAAATTTAGTTAATGTAGTAGAGATTTAAATGAAGGTGAAGTGAAAATTCCATCTTATGGTTTGGTGTAAATGATAATCCATTATGAGAAGTGCCATGGTGCCACACTATATACTTGTATACAAGATGTTGGAGTTCTAGGTAAACATATAAGCCACTTTCACTCCTGTAGCTGCAGTACTATATGACTGTAGCAATCTAGTGCAGATAAAAGTTGGTTCTTTTACTTCTGAGCCAGCAATGCTCCCTTGTGGCTGAGAAGGTCAGTGGTATCCTGAGGTGCATCAGGAAGAGAGTGGCCAGCAGGTCAAAGAAGGTGACCCTGCCCCTCAGCGCTAGGGTGGCCACATCTGGAGGGTTGTGTCCTATTTGGGGCTCCTCAGTACAAGAGAGACAAGGACCTACAGGAGAAAGTCCAGTGAATGTCTGGAGCATCTCTCTTACAAGGAAAGGCTGGGGAAGCTGGGCCTGTTTAGCCTGGAGAAAACTGAGAAATGTTTTTGTCAATGCGTACAAGAGAGGGTGTCAAGAGCATGGCGCCGGACTATTTTCAGTGGTACCCAGTGATATGAAAAGGGCCAACAGGAACAAACTAAACCACAGAAAGTTCCACTTGGAGAAAACAGAAGCAGCAGGGATGTTCGTCAGCTCCACACAGGCCTTCCTGCCCAGACTGAGCTGGACCTACTGATGGGTGTCTGAGAAGGAAATAGAACTTCTTTGAACAATGAAGAGAGGTTGTTTGGGAGTTCATTTGTGTTTAATGATGTTAACAATATGTGTGATTTATCCGTTGCATTGCTTATATTGATCTTGAATATATAGCTAATTGATTGCTCTTAAATCGTGTTTTCAATAAACCATTTCAGTTCTGATCTGATTTTAGATCATGTGAACTGGCGTGCTCTTTTATTGCATTTCAAATCCAGTTTTACAATTTCAAACTTTTCTTTCGACTACTAAATCTTCAGTCAAGCCAAGGTTATCCTCACACTTTATTCTGTGAGTCTCTGATCCTTTGAAACACTTTTGCTGAGCATTTCCTTTTTCTCTTGTGTGTTTTCTTGAAAGATCTGAACTGAAATAATTTATTATGAGCCATGAAGACATTTTGATATTAGCAAATAAATTCTTATAAAAAAAAAAGTTTAATAACATAAATTGAAGCATGGAGTCTGATATTTTCTGCTGTTTCCCACTGCAGACTGTTCTGTAGATCACAGTCTTGTCAGAGCCTTAGACTATGAAAATATAGATGATAACCCACCTAAATAAAAGACAATCTTTCCATTAACTTTGATGAACTTTGAATCACTCCTGTATTTCCTTTTTGCATGGTCTTTCTATATCATAGAGCTAATATCAATTGCTGACACTTTAAAATATTTCCAGTATGTTAAATTGCAGTGCATAAAATCAATCATGTCACAATATTTTCCTAATTCTCTTTCCAGCTTCCCACTTCACAGCTGGAATAGCATTTTTCTGTTTTCATTGTTATTCTCCCTATGAGAATGTTTCTTTTCCATGTACATTTTTCCATGTTCTTTTCCATGTACCCTTCATTTCTTGCCCAAATCTGACATTCTGTCAGCATTACATAAGATATTTATCTCTGTCCAATTTAAGTCCTGTACTATATAGTACATCTGTAAACACTGATCTGGAATGACAGATAGTTCCACTGAAAACGTCTGCATTTTACTACTTGCTGGAACCATTTTTGCTGTATTTATGAGTGTAGAACTTTTGGTACTTGCAATAATGTACCAAAAATACACAATGGTTCTATTAGTTATTTTACATTTATTTTACTTTTGAATGTCTGTCATTTGCTTCCATCTGCTTGTTAACATATTAAATATTTTTCTTTTTGTTTCTGGAAATTATAAGTGGGCAGGTGTGCAGGCATCTTCAGGAAAGTGGGGCTCTATCACACGTACTGATGTCTAGGGAAGATAAATGCCATCACTCTGAATGTCCTCCCTCTTTCTCCAGCTTTATATGAAAAACAAAAAAACCCAACAGCAAACAAACAAAACCCCCACGACCAATGACAAACCACAATGATAGCAGAAATTAATCTATCTTTAAAACAAATTTCAAAGCCAGTTATGGGAAAATAACTATTCCAAAGAATGATACAGATTAAGTCAAAGGTCTTACAGAGTCATAGCATAAAACTCAGTGCATGTGAAAACAAAAATTAAACAAAACTGTGTAGCTAAGTGACACTGAAAAACCTTACAGCTATCTAAGTCTGCAATTTAATGTTTAGAACCCTTATGGAAAACATGAAGCAGAAAAAGAAACAAGTATATTTGCAGGCCATGCATAAACCAGATAGATCATTACATCCAATTTCATAGAAATAGCAAAAATTGCAACAAATTCCTTTACATAAATATATGAAAATAGATAAAGCTGTTTCTTCTATATGTCTGCTGAAGTGACTAAGATAGATTTCAGTGTTAACTTTCATGCCTAGTGTCAAGAAAATGATGGACAGCTAAAATTATCTAGTACCTAATGATGCCACATCTTGCATCTTCTGACATATAATGATGACACCTGCAGTCGAAAATCTGAATATTTCCCCACCACACTTCATATCCTTTTCGGGGGTTTTTGTTCCTTTTGCTCCTATTGGAAAACAAATATGAAAATACATTGTTCTAGCAGTAGGAACATGCACCTGTTTTGTAGTCTAAATTTATCTGTAACTGAGAATGGAAAAGTATTTTAGTTTAATTTTTTACTTTTTCTCCGTAGTGTTTTTCCTTGGATTTCTCCAACACATTCATGAACAGCAGTCATCTCTCAACACTTAAATGGTAAACTCAACTGCTCAAGCTCTCTGATTCATCAGTAGGACAGGTTTTCCATATTTCTGATAGCACAAAATGCCTTTCTTTGCATCAGGTCCACAATTACCTTTAAGCATGTATGATTACACTGTGTCATGTTTCAAGCGATTCCACACACCATTAAGAATATTTTCCTGTCTCTGAAATATCTTATTCGTTTGATTTGTTATTTGTTCAGTTTGTTTTGCTTTCTCTAGGGCTGTGTCATATGAGCACTTGAAAGTCATCCTTCAGCAGGGGTGTATATCTGCGTCCAATTGTACCACATGATCCTTTAATTGCAGGTGATGACCTTGAATTTTGTATTATTAAATTTCTTCCTACCTTAGTTGTTTCAGACTTCAAAGTAATGTTTTTTCTCTATTTTATCCCAACTGTCCTTTTTTATTGACAAACCCTTTCTATGACTTTGTATCATCAGCATGTTTTATCAGCACATTTTGCTTTTTGTGCCCAGGCCAAGTGGAAATGTTAAGCAAGATTTTCCTTTAGACTTTTCCTTTAAGAGCATAATTAAATTTCATACAATAGAATCTAGCTCCTTAATTTAGCCATTAATGTTCATCGAAGTAATAAGAATTTTTGAAAAAGGGATGACTGTGTTTATACACAACTGATGTGCCCACAAGAGGCATATGAAAATCTATAAACATTTTCTAGGTAATATATAAATGAAAATTTGAAGTTACTCCCAATTCACAGTTAATTGAAAAAGCATGGTGATTTGGAAATGAGAAAAAAAATTAATCTCCATAAAAATTCTCACTAATAAAAATAATTAAATGACAAGAAGTTACTCCTAATTCACAGTTAATTGAAAAAGGTTGGTGATTTGGAAATGAGAAAAAAATAATCTCCATAAAAATTCTCAATAATAAAAAGAATTAAGATAGATTTCCTTTGGGAAAAAAACCCCAAGCAAGCAAACAAAACGAAAAACTCAGCTGCAGCACCACAAAGTGGTTGCAGTGTAAAAAAAAAAAAAAAAAAAAAAATCTGTAAAAAAATGATAACTGTGCAATAAAACAATAATTATTGAAAACTTTCAGAGTTCATTATAATATTAAGGAATAAAAGAATAAAAATATATATAAAACTTCCATTATAAACTTGCTTTCCATAGAATTCCACAGGTAAATATTGTGTCCAGATTTATAAAAAGTAAAGAATCTTGTTCATCTTGTAACATATTTACAATGGTTTGCAGTTGTCTATATGATCAGATATATCTCCACTGGATTATAGAATACCCAAATTTAGAAACAAAAGCAGATGTAAAATGCGGTGTTTAGAGTAGTATTTCAACTTCAGCTAGTGCTTTAAAAAGTATGTTTTGGATATTAATTGAGTTTATCATAATAGCTCTCCTGGACTTATTTCTGGTAGCTCCATTTGTTTAAATGTAATTAAAATCAAGGAAGATCGTGACTCTTTCCCCCTTGTTTCAATGTTTTAAAAGTTTGCATATCCTCATCTTATGAAGAATCTTTAATGAAATTATTTGCCTTTCAAAATTACCATTGACTTCAACAGAGTTACTCTTATATGTAAAACTTTATAAATTATTGCTTCTTGGTTGTTTTCGGGAAATTGGACTGCTCTTTCTGACTTTTTAAAGCAGATAGTCTTTTTAAACACCCATGTTCAAACTTTAAATTTTTGGCACTTACTATGAGTATTTGTATGAATGAGGGTACTTGATAGCTGATACATGATATTGCTTTTAAACATATTCTCATATGCACACATTCATTTAGTATTGAAAGCATTGTGTTGATTGAAACAAAAAACAGTGGACAAAGTTGTTTAGAAGTGTCCTGAAAATATATGAATGTCTTAATCCTACAGGTTAAAAAAACCTTAATAGGTTTTAAAAAAATAATTTTATTTTTCCTTTATGACACCGTTTTTGTTTTTAAAAGTTGATTTCAACTAAAGAGGATTTTTAATAATATATGAATAGTATTAGTACTCTAAACAAAAGTCATAGAAAATTTTCATGTAAGAAAATGCATTGAAAATTACTTTAAAGACATCTTTTTGTGTACAATTTTAAGTGCTTGAACTATTATATTTAAACTATCAAGAATAACTACAGATTTGTATGGTATTAAGAAATAATACCACCGTGACACCTTCCACCAGACCAGATTGCTCAGAGAGCCACCCAACATGGCATTGAACACTCCTAGGAATGGGGCAACCACAGCTTCCTTGGGCCACATGTTCCAGTTCCTTTCCACCCTCATAGAACAGAATTTGTTTTAGTACCCAATCTAAATCTACTTTTTAATATTTTTTTAATGTGAACAAATATTTAATATTTCAACTTAAATATGAACAGATATTTTGTATAAGATGTCATTCTATTCTTACCAAAGTCTGTGAATGACCTTTTGACTTCTGCATATAGAATAATATTTATATTAAAGTTCTTGCAGACAAATCGCCAAGTGTTATTGTTGAAAATTATCAAGGGGAAATTAATTGCTTTGAATTTAATAAAAAGTGCTAACTTACACTACTTAATCTGGGAAATTTATATACCTAAGGTATATGTATCTATTCTTTGACTAAAAATTGCATGACAAGTGATTAAAAGTCAAACTATATATTATTACTTCAAATAGATTTATTCTTATATTTAATCTGCCCCTAGACAGATCAGAGCTCTCATGTAGTTATGTATAAGTGAATTTTTCCACTAATATTTTTGGGTGTATATATGTATGTGTGTGTGTACTAGTTTGAAAGCAAACCAGTGAGAGATTCCAAGTCAGAGGTACAATGTATCAGGAAAATTTTTAAAAAAGGCAGAAAACACTGGCTTAACCTGACAGAGTCAGAATACAACCTGACACCCTGCTGGTCAGGGTCTGATTAAATGGTGGCTGCAGCCCTGTTGAAGTGATAGATGTGGTTCTGTTGAAGTGGTGATCCTGTGGGAGGGTCTGGTCTTCCTCTGAAGGTCCGGTAGTGGCTATGTAGCTCTTGTCCCCTGGGAATTCAGCAGGTAAGGCTGCCCATGGTGTTCCAAACCTCAGATTATATCCAGGAGGGAATGCTTTGTTTCTTCCCCCTGTGCCGAGCATCTCCCATTGGGTTGATGTAATTTTATGAGTCATGCAGTGAGGCGGGATGGCCCATGAGCAGACGGTAGCCCCCAGAAGGGAGTTATGAGGGATGAGTCATGGAAGAGATAAAGAACAGTGCCCCACCTGTTCTGAACAGCTTATGAAGATGGTGATAGAATGTTAGTTACATCTTACATTGTCACCTAAAACAGCATGTTGTTTTTTTTAAAGATTTAAGTTCAGTGTCAATAAAAATTTAATTAAAATATGATATTTTTTGAAACTTAGGCAGTTTGATTGATGTCAGGATGTTAAAAATATGGAATCCTGACCTGTACCAAAATTCCCCATTGTCTTGATTTTTAAATATGATGCAAAATATTTAACTGAAGTTTTTTTGAGAGGATTAGATTATTTCACAGAATTTTTATTTGTAGATTGTGATTCAAAGATGTAACTCAAAATTAAAATTGCACATTTAATTTTATTGCAGTAAACAGATACTGTTTAGAGATATTTTTCTAAAAAAAAAAATAATTCTATCCTTCTTTATGCCTCCTCTCTTTTGTTCTAACACAGTTTATATATCATCTCCATTTCTAGAAATATTTTTATAACTGCTCCTCCACAAATATGTGTGCATTTTCTTATAAACTCTGGCTTACAGACATTACAGCTGATGTGTCTGGTGTACACACCATCCTACATTATCTCTAGTACATAGTAAATAAGATTATATTAACTTATCCAGAGCTGAGGAAAAGTGCAGAATACCTTCTTATAGATTGTTTTTTTAACAAACACATATTTGTCTATCAAATGCTGGGTTTACCAAGAAGAAGAAAATCTCATTAGGCTTAAGTCAGACTTTGAGAACGAGAACTCCCCTTATTTTCTAAATTTGAAAATCATATAATCATATATTTCTCTTGAAAATCATATTAGCACTGGCATAATTTGTAAAGTAATGTCTTCTTCTGATTATATTCATGCTTCTTTGATGATTTCATGCTGATTCCATAATATCAGATTTAGATATGTCAGAAAGGTTATATACATGTCTCTAAATGAATTTATGTTTATACTATATCTATAGGTAGATTAATGTTTGTAAGACTGTGTATATACAGATATGCTGCAAATACAATCTTATTATCACATATCTTTTTCTATGTCCCTACAAAATGTAAAGCAATTCGTATTATCTGAGCAATCTACACGTGTGTGTAACCCACAATCACTAGTACATTGCTGCTGTTCAGTCCTTCTTAGACTGTTTACTTTATTTGAGGCTTCTAGTATTAGTGGGATTTTTCCATGGCTGCTGAATTTAATATTAAAGCAAGTAGCACTGTGCAAAAATGATTTCGCAGTGCTGTCAGTATGGCCTGTGAAGGCTAAGAAGGAGCATCCATATAAGAAGGAATATCCATAGCCTGTAGGATAGTAAAAAGTAGGCATTTGTCCTTAATGCAAAAGAAAAAGGGAACTTTAATGTTTGTAAATTTTAGCAGAGCCCAAACTCTGCACATCACAGTACATTACAAACTCCTCCCTTTTTGTATGCTGTGCCTGTTGGCACAACTATTAATGCGAATCTCTCAGAAGACCTTGGTTGACTCTTCACTATTTCTACAACTACAAGCAGTTGTAGAAAGCAGTAAGATCCCTCTTGCCCTTCTTTTGACTGCCTTAGTCTGAATAAATCCCGATATCTCAGCTTTACTTGTGCCACCTAGGACACAAGTACATTGTTATTTTCCAGCCTGTGTCAATCCTGAATAGCAGCTCTGCCTGTGAATCACTTCCACCAATTTCTCATTATTTGCAAACTTGTTGATAAGTCATAATTTTCTATCATCTATCTGAGCAGTAAAGAGATTAGACAATAACAGCATCATTCCAAGCATTGAGGAATGTGACAAATAACTTGTGGTTATCTAGACTTCATACTACTCTTCACAAACTTTTAATCCTGACAATTCAGCCAGTTTTCTAATTTCCATCTTTCATGCACAAATTCAGTTTATATATACACCTCCTGAGCAGCTAACCTCCTGTACAACCTCTCCTGTACTTCCTTTCTGCATCTGGGTTAACTAATTTCCTTTGCTCCTCAATTCCAGTTCTCCTACATTTGTCTGTAATTTTACATTTTAGAATTGCCCAATCTTGGTTTTTGAGAAGTTTATCCTTGAAGATCAAGCAGAAATTGCATAACTATCTTTTAATCCTTTCAATGTCATCATTTGACTTGTATACTTCTACAGGTCACTCATATTTCACACATAAAATGCCTGTTGCTTTTTCTCATGCATTTTTTTTAATCTTTCTGCACCCAGCTCTCAAATTACATGATCTCAGAGATCACTTACAAGAAAAAATGGACACACTATGGTAAAACTTTCTCCTTTCTTCTCATTTTTCTCTTCTCTGAATCTTCATTCTCTATGTATTTTCTTTTTTTCTTCTCATTCACTTATCTCATTGCACTATAGTAGAAACCTATATTTGACCATACAAATTATTCATAAGAAATTTCATCTTTATTGACTACTAAAGGATCAAAAATATGATTCCCTTAGGAATAACTGTATTAGAGGGGTTTAAAGTGAAATATCTTAATCTGGAACTGAATCTCACCCTTTTTATTTTGTTTCTATAATTTCTATATAAAAGTCATGATGCATAGAGATGAACTTCATCCTACAGGGAAAAAAATAATCATCTTCAGAGAATAAATAATTCCTGGGGTTTTTTTTCATACTATGGTATGAAAGCAATTAAGTAACATGCTTGTCACTCCCCACCCTCAGTCAGAAGAATCGAAGAAAAAGAAATTTTAGGGGTTGAGATAAGAACACAATCATTGGAAAAAAATTGTAATACTAATTGAACTTATGATAATTACAACAACAGTAATGACAGTAATCTAAAGGGGACAAAGAGAAAGAAATAACATGCAAGGGAAACAAGCACTGAACAATACTATTGCTCATCATCCACTGACCTTTGTTGCCAGCCCCTGCTTGTCCCCAAGTGGTGACAGGCGTCCCTTGGCCAACTTCCCCAGTTTATATACAGGGCATGAAATTCCATGGTATGAAATATCCCTTTAGCCAGTTTGGATCATGTCCTGCTCATGCTTCCTCTATTCTTGTGCACCCACTCACTGACAGAGTAATGAAAAATGAAATATTTTTGACTTCGGGTAAAGGCTCAGTTTGGTATCGACATTATTCTCACACTGAATTCAAAACACAGCACTGTAACAGTTACTAGCATAAAAATTCACTCTATCCCAGCCAAATCCAGGGCACATGGTTACCAAGAGATGAAATTATTTGCCTTGTAGTGTTAATTTATTTAGAAAAAAATATACCCCCAAATAACAAAATATCCTACTAAATTAAAAAAAAAAAAAACAAAAAACCAAACCCCAAACCCCCCAAAATAACCAAAAATATGAAAATCAAACTCAGACAAAAACAAACAAAAATTAAACTAACAAAAAAAAAAAAAAATCAAAAAGTACATAGAAATGTTAAATTTAAAAAATATAATTCCCTAATAATTATTTAGAAATTCAAAAACTTCAATATTGCAGCTGTGCTATCCTTGTTACCAGGTCTTTCAGGGTCTAGGGGAATTTTACATTGCTAACATCAAGTGTTGAAAAGTGATTCAAATAACTGAAAAACCAGGAAGAACAGCAACCTAAACCCATTGATTTCTTTATTCATAACTCATAATGTAAATAAAAAATATTAGCATATATCCTATAACCACAACATCATATAAAAACTGCAAACATCAAATTGCTTCAGAAGATGTTTGTATGATTGATTGGTTGATTGATTGGTACTGTATATTACTATGACTTGAAAATATTTTGCATTTCTGTTGTGTAAATACAGAATACATTGTGAATGCATAGTAGCTTCTGGGGAAAGAAAAAATCTAGGGCTACTCTGTTCTGTCAGTTAAAATTCATTAAATGATATTTGTTAAAAAAAAAAAAAAAATTATATGTATGATGTACAAGAAACATGAAGTAGCCCTCTCCCCAACCTGACTTCATCAGGCCTGAGATGGATTATTATGTGTAAATTTGCACCTCAGGACAGATACAGATGAATAGGAGGGATTAGAAAAGATTTTATACAATGTCAATGAAAAGAGAGAGAGTGAATCCCTGTTATTCAGTTTGGGATAAACACTGAAGCAACTTTCAGGACTGTAAAGAGCTGCTGCAAAAAGGAAAGGAGAATTTTATTTTCCATATCTCTGCTGGACTATGCAAAAAAAATGAATAGGTTTAAATTAAAGCAGAGCATATTCATGCTAGAAAGTATTAACAACTTCAAAATATCAGGATCAAATGAAGATATTTGATTAGAGGCCTAGGGTCTTTAAGAACATGTAGAGGAAAAAGTGCTAGGAGTATTAAAAGTGCACTTTATTGATCTCACCATTAGGGCCCTAAAGGATTAGGAAATTTCCTAAAGTCCTTTGTAATACTATTGCTTGATAGTTTGTTTCAAGAAACAGCATATTCAGACTTTCAAAACAAACTATTTCATAGAACTGTTGGTTTGTTTTGGGACATTTTATCCTTTGTTTTTTAAAAGCTTAGCAATTTTTCTCTCTGTTCATTTATCGTGCACAATGAGTCATAATGGTATTTTGAGCAACCAGCTTTGAAACCAGACATTAAGGAACTTTTAGAATTTTCCACTGATATTTTGATACTACGTCAAAATACTCAAAATGCTTGAGTTTTGTGATGACTCTAACACGAGACCTCTAAGTGACTCATTCTCGCCTAGAATCATTAAAATATCCTGAGTTGGAAGGGACCTACAAGAGTATTCACTGCCACATCCTGACCCCACAAGGGCAGTCTAAAACTTAAACCATATCTATGCAAGAGCATTGTTGAAATACTTCTTCTTGAACACCAACATGATTGGGATTGTGATCACTTTCCTAGGGAGCATTTGCATTGTTTGTCCACGCTCTCAGCAAAGAATTTTTTCCTGAAATCCAATCTGGACTTTCTCTAGTGCAGCTCTGAGTCATTCCTTTTCATCCTTTTGCCGTACACCAGAAAGATGAGATCACCTTCCTCTTTGAGCTTTGTTCTTGTGAAAACTATCACATAATCATTAATTACCATAGGTAATATGGTATCAGCATTCAAAAGAAATTGAACCTAATGATCAGTGCTCTAAAACTGAACAATACTGACTGAAAAAGAAAAAAAGTTACACAAATTGAGCTGATAAAAAATTATCTCCATTACTGTTTTTGTAAGAAGACAACTTCTGAGTTCCTTGGAAACACAAAACCCCTAAAACCAGACAACAGATGAAAAAAACAACCTCTGTTTATTTCTGAATTTCGGAATGCTACTTTAAGAACTGTAATACTGAAAACTTTAAAGAAATTACACAGTTTAACCTCATCTATTTTATACAAAACAGAATCCAATTTAATGCAGGAAAATCTTTTCTGCTGTGTCTTTATTTCTCTAGATCTGTCAGTATCCATCAGTATTTTTAGTCTAACCTAAAACAGTAAAAAGATTTCCAGTTTGAACTATATTTTTCATTCCCTTATATAAATAAAAAATAAAGGACATGCAAATTTAAAGTCATTCTCTTTTTAATTGGCCAGAACAGTTCCTAAATTTTCAGGGTTTTTTGCTGTTCCCAGTGATGATGCTGTAACTCACATTTTCATCATTCAGAAATAAAAAAAAATCAGTTTTCAAAATATGCATTTAACTATTACTGCTGATAAACGACCAATCCAGCAACTTAAGCAATTTTCTACACACCTTAATCTACGCAAACCTACTTGTAAGACAACATCAGGGAATATTTTGAAGTTGCAATGCCTTAGGGAACTAGAAACTGAAAATCAATTATAGCCACTATTCTGACACAAATATGTCATAAGTTCCTAAATTTTTTCTGAAATTCTTTGTTGATGCTACTGGGTCCTGTTCCAGCTGTATCATTAAATACTATGTGAAATTGGAAATAATGAAGACAAAGTGCCATAAAGGCTGTCCAAGTGAATTGCTCACCCTAGTTTCAGAGGACAGAAAGTCAATATCACTGTCCTGTTCTTCTGAGGATTTTGTTTGTTTATAGTTATTCATGATGAGCAGGAACTGCATTTTCAAAGAAGTATTAACCAAAACATATTATGTGTCTGATTATCTTGACTGTTTTAAACACTGGACAGGCTTTTAGGTATTGAAAAACAAATCTTCTGTTACTGTAGTTGAAAAACACACACTTGGAAAAATAAAATTCATTTATGTTAAAACATTTATTAACAAAGTAGCTCGTGGTATTTACTGTTAGAAAAGATGTCTCTGAGTGGGAGCAATAGTTATGACTGGCTAAAAATGTGCTCAGCAACTGTAACTGCAAATTTGCTTTTCGTTTTTTGCTTCTTCTGAAAGGTAGAGCTATTTCTGGAAATGATTTACCTTGTAGCTTGAATAAGCGTGGCATGGTCTTTTATTTCCACTGAGAAACAACATGCAACTTTGTACTTGTAAACAAGATCATGGTTCACCACTTGTAACTTACACTGCCTATTTCCTGACACTGAAATGTGTATGCCTGACTTTCTCTTAATACAGTTTTTATATGGAAATACAGTAGAGTAAAATGTCCTTTAAACGTCTTATCACTTTGTTAGTTGAGAACATGTATTAAAAAAAATCTAAATGACTACTTATCTGACTTAATAATTATGAAGCCTATAATTTGACAATTTCACTCTTCCCTTATCTATTTTTTTAATTGGCTCACACTGAACTTCAGAAATTACATTTGACCTGTTTTTGCACCCTGTGAACTCAAGCTATTTGAAACCCAGCATTCAACCAATACATCCTATTAAGTCTTAGCTCTGAAAGAATCTTCAAAAAATACGTGCACATGTGCAGATGTATAAACACCAAAAATATTAAATCAGCCGAATTAACCGAAGAATGTCCACAAATAACTCATGAATAATTAATTTTGTATATTTCACTTAGAATAGAGTTTATCAAATATTTTGACAATGGGTATTCCATTAGAAAATGTCACTTTGATCAGACTCAACCTTCTAGAATAAATATCCATTCCCGATTCCCCTGAAATTTTCAGATGGAAGATTTGTCAGTCTAAACATTCCATTTTTAGTAAATGTCATAGATAACTTTTCCCTAGAAGTTTTGTCCCTTAGAGAAATATTCTTCATGTGATACTGGTTTTTGGTGGTTTTTGTTTTTGTTTTTGTTTTGTTTATTTGTGTTTGTTTTTGTTGTTGTTTGTTTGTTTTGTTTATTTTTGTTTTGTTTTGTTTGTTTGTTTGTTTGTTTTTTCCTTTTTTGTTTGCTTTTTTTGGGGGGGGTTGTTTGTTTGTTCGGGGTTTTGCATTCTTGTTTGTTTATTTTCCATTTAAATCTATATTTGGAAAGATATACCATCAATCTCATACCTGTACAGACCTAAAGAGAAAGTGGCCTCCATGGGATTCTTCAGATGTCTCTTTTAGAGCACTCGCCAGAATTTGGGAACCTCTTGGTCATATAATTTACAAGAGAGGCTGTATTATATTTTCCATATCCTCTACCAAAACTATACTTCCTGAAGTTTAAAGCAACTTTGTCCTTCTGAACCAATTGTTTTTCCATAATTTAGTATTACTGGGCAAATGAAAAGATTGAAAATCATTAATGGCCCTCAGAAAAATAACAAAAAAGGATGTGTAAATGCCCCCCCCCCCTTTTAGAAGACTGTAACCTCATTATACCACCCCTACTGTCGATTTTTAGCACTATTCTGAACTGAAATATGCTCTCTGATGTATTTTATCTCATCAGTTTGACCTGATGTAGCATAGAAGATGTGCACAAAGTATCAAAGGTATATGTTTTCTTAAATGTTTCTGTATATTTAAAACAAATTGTGTGCACATTCATGTTTTATTTTAATGAGCAATATAATGTACTGCTCAGAACAATGGCTAAATTTTGAGGGGTTTTTGTTTCAAATGATGCTTTAACTTGTTTTCAACAGTCAAACATGCATTCCTCAGAATATATAATTATCTGCATTTTATTTCTTGCTTATTTTTTAAATAAATCTCCTGATGAGCAAATGAACACACAACATTTTTTTCTATTTGTATTGTAAGCAAAGGAAGAAATGAAGGGGATTGAATAGCTACAAGTAAATGCACACAATAGAACTAAATTCAATATATTGTAACAGTTTGTATTTTCTTACAACAAAATTGTTGAAGAAAATTCTTACTCCCTTAGCATTCTAAACATAGCTCTCTCCTGAGGACCCGGACTTGTCGCTCATGAATTATTCAGATTGTAAAAACAAGCTAGAGACCTATAGGAACTGCATCCAAGAAAGAGACATACTGAAGTTTTAAAATTTGTATGTAGCAGCAGCTGGGAACAGTTCCGTTAGTATTAATATTGTCAGGATAGCTGGAGCTAGCAATACTAATTTTTGTTATAAAACAGCTAGAACAGAAATTATGGTCTTCTTGCATTTGTCTACAATAGAAGGTCCACATCTCACCTTCTTAGAAAAGATTTGCATGAACTAGAAGAAATGCCATGTTTAATTAATTAATTAATTAAATAATATCTAAAATATACAGTTATGTTCTCATAGGACATTCTGAAACTAAAAAGTTCATCTTTATTTTTCATATAATCAAATTTAGAGGCAATAAGGAGTATAAGTAGAAAAATACTTGTTGATTCAAGCATTTTCATATGTAAGGATCTATACCATATTAATCAAAGAAATAAGGGTTATTTCCAAAATTTAACTCACCCACCAAAGAATTTGAAAGTAAAAGCATGATTAAATGGTATCTTAATTGAATAATTTAAGTATTATCATAATTTCATCAGTGTATAAAGTATTAAAACCCCCTCATTCATGCGATCATCAGAGATAGTGTCACTCTGTTTATATTAATAAACCTCTCAGTGTTTGTGAGTTGCTAAGTGCAGTATTTGTCCCAGCCTGAACCACAGCTCCATCTCAGGGCAAGACAAGGTGCAAACCAGCTTCTTATAATTTTGCATTACCCAGCTACTCTGAAAAGAAAACCTAGAATTAACAGATCGTGGCAATTTAAGTGCAATTTCAACATGATTCAAAAGGTCAGCTGAGATTCTGGTTACATGAATAAATTATAACTATGAATGTGTGATTCAAAATGCAATACAACCGAATGCAATTTAGCAGTAGTATAAAAATAAAGGGATATGTCTGATAACATTTTGCAGGAAGTTTCAAGTGATTTCTGCCTATGATGTATCTGACTAAGCTTTTAGTAATAGCACATCACTAAATCCAAACTAATAAATCCTTCTGATTAAGGGTTCAAATGAGTACCACGCTAATTTAGTGGTATAACTTCCCTCTAGCTTGGAGCATGGGCAGCTTCTTCTTTCAAAAGGTGGTGTAGTTCAACACTGAAAGCATATTATACATGAAGGCATTGGAATAGTCTCCAGTTACAAAATTAAAATGAGGGATGAAGGGAATGCATTTTGAATATATATATGTGCCGTATGAAATTGTGTACACACAAAAATTTTAAACTTAATCTGTTAGAAAGAAGTAGAAGGAAATCGTTTAGGTGCATATGGCTGGTCAGAATATAATGGCACAAAGCACTCCTCAGTTTTCATATTTCTGAAAGAAAATGCAATATTTTCCCCCTATGCTTCTCCAATAACATCATTCTGTTATTGATTTTCTTTCATTTTATTTTCCTTATGAAACTAACAATGTCAACCTTGCATTAAGAAAAATCAAGTTTTGTCCTACAGATAATGGCACTTACTGTGTTAGAAAAGGTTAGGCTTTACTGCAAATGACAACCATAACTGCTGTGAAGTCCTTTCTTTGTTCTACACATTAATGTGCATGTAGAGTAAAAACAATCACCTTTCAGTACTTTGAAACACTATTCACTAGTATCTTACTCATTTATTGCACAAAATATTGGAGTCCGAAAAAAAAAAAAAGATTAAGAAACATGGGAAAATGTAAAATATATGTACTTAAAGTGTTCATTTATGACAATGCACATGCAACTTGAAAGACAAACAGGGAAGACTGAGAAATGCAGCTATTCACCATTATAAAGCACTCAGACACCAGCTATGCAGATAATGGCAAAGCAAGGTTTTTTTTAAATAATTAACAATAAAAGGCATACTTTGTTGTATCATGGCAATTGGAAAGCTATTGGTCTTAAAAGCTCTAGGGATGACTCGAACTGAGTAATATTGCATTTAGTTACTCTTGTAGAGCACTCAGATCTGAGCCTCTGTATCGAGCTATTTTGTGGTATGTTATTTGTCCTTTCACATCACCTCAGGGGAAAAAAACATTCTGTAACAAAGTACAGAGTCTTAAAGAAGATGCTTGCTTGCCAACAAAAGCCTATCTCCAATCTCTGGCGTCTGAAAGAAGTCTCTGTTTCATAAATTTAAGAACCATTGTGGTTTCTCCTCTATTTATCTATGCCTACTTAGATCAGAAAGAATGGGAATAGATTGGTATTTTTAAACTATCAAAGAAGAATGAAATGAAGAAGCAATGTTAAATTGCATACATTTCCCTCAGATGCTTTCTTTTAAGTCTTTGTTAGCCAAACCAATTCTTAGGTCTGTGAAAACAGACTGCTTTATTTTCCTAGAGACTGCCTGCATCAATGAAAAATTCCTTTCTTCACTGGTGCTGTCACTCAATTGTCAGTATTTGAAAGCCACCCTAGGACTAACAGGAGATCTATCTCTAAGCTTTTCAACTTCAGAAAGTTATGGTAAGCCAGTTGAGTCAAACGTTTCCAGCCTGAGAAGACTAAACCTGAGCTATGATGGGGAACTGTAAAAACCAGCCAGCACAAAATGCCAAAACTAAGTCAAGCAACTCAGAAATAGATTGAAGCCTATTCTTGGAGTGAACAAAGTGCTCTTCCATCTGCTTGACTAATCAGATTGGATGCCTGGAATGCAGAAGACACTTATTAAGACAATAATCTACTGGAACTCTATACATGGATTATTACAGTATATCTTTAGAGTGTACTGAATTATCGCTTACACATAACATTGTTGAAGCTATATCCCTGTTATATTATAATATTTGTTATGTCTTGGAAATAATAATAGTGATTCCGTGGTGTAATGGATAACTCATGACAAGATCCAAAGAAGAATAACATCAAAAAAAGAGATTTAATCAAGAACATTTAAAACATCAAAAGATGCATATCTGTTCCTATAAAAACAGGTCTGGCTGTGAGGATAAACAGCACAGCACCTTTTGTGTGCTCCTGCCTAAAAACATTTTTTCTCTCAAAAAATAGGGCAGCCTCCTCTCTATTTCTTTTAGGAATACTTTCTGTCATGTAACATCCTGGGACTCATGTTTCAACACTGTGTTAGCAAGCACCACCTGGCACTGGCCAAACTATTTCAGGATACATTCGAACAGTCATGTAGCAGCTCTTCATATTTTTTCCTGGCTCCACGTACATTCCTAGTACAGACACTCTACTGAGTATTTGTGAAGAAGTGGAACATATGGGTTCATGACTTTATTCTACATGGAAGAAAAATAATTACTTGATTTTGTTTTCCCAGGGTTTAGTAAGTGCTTCAAGTGCTGATGAACGGGGATGTACTGTAAGGTTCTTTTACTTTTTTCTTGGGGAAAAAAGAGCAAGGTAAGGGGAAAGCATAATTAAGCTAAAAAAAAAAAAAAAAATAAAGTCCACAGTTTTATGTCAAGATCAATAAAGAAAAAAGAACACTAAACTTTCCAATTTCACTGTCCCCACTGCTCATAGTATTGATGTAGGGAACAAGACAATCTGTTTCTAATAAACTGAATAATTAAAGAATTCTGATCTTAAAATGTTGAACAGTAATTTTTAGGAGGATACATTTTGAACCCAGGCCTAAAATTTCTGCCTCATCTCTCTCTTTGTTTATTGATGATCTGCTACAAAAACTCTTTTGCATATCTGTGTCTTAATTATTTTGAAGAAAACATGTACCAATATATACACAGAATCATAGAATTATTGTTTGGGCTGGAAGGCATCTTAAAGAACATCCAGTTCCTATTTCCTTGCCATAGTTAAGAACACTTTCTTCTAGACCAGGCTGATCAAGGTCCCATCAAACACTGTTAAGGCTGGGGAATCCACAGCATCTATGGGCAACCTGTCCCAGAGCCTCACCATCCTCACATCAAATACAATTTTGGATTTTGCTTCTTTATAATGTTGAAATGCTTTTCTGTGCTGGACTTACACCCATCGTGATGTTGTCAAGTCATATCCATCAGCCTGCAAAAAATCCTAAAATCTTCAATTTTTTGCAAGTGAAATCAAAGTTGGAAAAATCAGTGTGTTCTGTTTGTACGTTTGTGTTCTGTTGTACATTTTATTGTGCCCTCTAATTTTACAGCTTTCAAAGGGATTTCTACCAGACTTCTATAGGCCGAATTCAATTCATGTATCGTGCACAGACATTCTAACCCAGTTATGTCAATTTTCTTCACTTACAGTACATAAAAACGTGTATATATCTGACCACTAATATTTACGGGGGGGAAAGAGAGAGAGACAAAAAAAAAAAAAAAGTGGGTCAGCTTAACACAGGTAGGTATTATTATTGCTAATTGTTAATTTTTCATACAAATGCTGCTTTGCTGAGAAGTTTCTCCACCAGGGGTCGCACAAAGACTGCTTAAATATCACCTGTTAAACGAATAAAGTTCACATCGAGAGTGAAAACACAATCAAACCTCAAAATAGCGCCTTGATCCACAATAAGCAAACTATTTAAACTCCTGGGGATGAGTCACTGCTGCTTGTTTATTGTGAATGCAAATAACACTCAAATTTTATCTTTTTACTTACGAAGCATTGAACCACATTGGAAAAAAAACATATCTTGCATTTATTATATTGTCATAAATCATATTGCAAAAATTATATTAATTCATGTCTCAGAATAATCTATACTAATACGGGTTCAATGCTGTTTCAAGTAAAACTAAGAAAAAGTCTTTTTCCTCACAGGTCTGAAGGAAGTAGATTTAAGTTTTGACATACGCTGAACACCAGGGACTCTTTTTCACTGCCTTCTGTGGTAGTGTTGCTATTTCTGCTGTGGAAATGACAAGGCAGTAGTGATGAGACCATCCTCATTTCAGGGTGGATGGTGGGGTGTACAGACCATTGTACTAGGGAGGAAGAACCCGTGCATCAGTATTCTGGCTTATTGGCCCCAACATAAGCAGCTTTGCAGAAAATAACCTGCAAGTTCTTGTGGACACCAATCTGAACATGAACCATAAATGTGAGTTTGGAACAAAAAGTATTAATGGTGTCTTGTTCTGTACTAGGAGGATTGTTGCCAGTAGGTCAAGGAAAGTTATTCTTCCCCTCCACTCAGCACTAGTGGAGTCAGGTGGCCAGTTCTGAGCTCCTCAGTACAAGAGAAACACGGACATAATGGAGAGAATCCAGCAAAGGGCCACAAAGGTGATTAAGGGACTGAGACATCCTTCCTGTGAGAGAGAAATTCATTCCAGAAAAGAGAAAGTTCAAGGGGGAATCTATCTCATCAATGTGTAGAAATACCTGAAAGGAGGTTGTAAAGAAGACAGAAGACAGTAGCAGACAGTTCTCAATGGTGCCCTTTGACAGCTCCAGAGGAAATGGGACACACACTGAAACACAGGATGTTCCCTTTGAACATCAAGAGCCATTTCTTTGTTGTGAGGGTGAAGGAGCACAGGCACGGATTGCCCAGGGAGGCTGAGGAAGTATTAAAAATCCATTGGGAAACTATCCTAGAGAGTCTATTTGAACAGGGTGTTTGGACTAGATAACCTCCAGATAACCTGTGGAACTTCAGCCATTCTGTGGTTTATCTGGTCTAATCCATGTGCACTGATAAATCACAATAATTTGGCTATGAGTTTGGAAATACTGGCCTTTCTCTAGATATGAGATAATAACATAGAAAAGAACCCTGCCCAAACCTCTGATTTGTAGTAAACATTGTCCCTGATTCTTATAAGTAATAACAATACATAATCATGAGCAGAAATATTCGTGAAAATGTCAAGCTTTTCCCATATTCTTCATTATATTCCTTATAAATCAGCTAATGAGAAAAAAAAAAAAAACAGAGATGCAAAGCATCTTTAATATAATTCATGGATTTGCTACAAAATTCATTGCCCTCCATTAAGAGAATGAAGCAAAATAACATAGGCACTTACATGAAACATAGACCAGAAATTACTTTCTCCAAAAGATTCATCCAGTATGTATATGAGTTCAGTATATAGCCCGTGTGCACATGCTATGTATCACATACATCAGCTTCCCAAATGAAGCTTTTTCCATGATGCTGATAATATTTATGTGTGTACAAAAGATACTTTTTGTATTTCTGTGCATGAATACGAACATTACACATAAATACGAATATTTAGAGTTAGACATAATTGCATTTATTGTATTCATGACACATTCTACAGAGTTTTGTACAAAAATGGCTGCAAGATATATTTGAGAACTGTCCACAATGACGTTTTTCATAAATCCCAGAATCCTATAAGCTAGACAACATTTCTCCCACATATTATAATTGTCTGTACTAACAGTCTAGATAAAGTCTGAACCCCTTTTCATTTTAGGAGCACTTTCTGTTAACATAGTCTCAAGTGGTTTCCAATAATGTGCTACTGTTACATAAACCTGTGATCATTTGGTTGGCAGCAATATCTGTAATAGCATAGTATTATCTGTTGCACTTGCTGATAAGTTTAAGGAACAGTTTATATTTGATGAGCACTCTGCTAGAAATATGCACATATGATTTGAAAAATGTACCTGGTGTCAGTAGGTACAATTTCTTGCTTCACAAAGAGGGGGAGACTGTAATTATTAATCCTTTGGACATTAATGATTTTTTTTTTCCTAAATTGCTGTGCTTAATAATAATTCATTAAAATTGGACAACCATTTAATATGGAACATGTAACTGTCTGATAAGCAGATAGTGCCTTTTAATTTTATCTTAAACTATTTAATAATTCAAAACAAATGGGTTAGGATTTTTCCTTATGCTAATAATGTGCCACTAATAACTGAAGAATCCTAAAAACATATGTTCCTTTTGCCTTGCTTATACAGTTTTTGATTAGCTCTGCAACAAAGAAAATTACGTCCTTAGGTCATAAAAAATATCAAGGAGAAGCAGAAAAAAAGCCTGTTTCTATACTTCCTGGAGCTAATGACACATTAGATTTAAAAGAATTAATGACCACCTTTCCTATACGATATGTGCACGGAGGACTAACCAGTGCCTCGCTCAGTGTCCAGAATCTTAATTGGCAGGCACTCCATAGAAAGTCCCAGAAGAGGGCGGTGTTTACTCTCAAATAGGGAAGGATTTTTTTTTTGCCTTCTAGAATTCATTACGTTGCTGAGCAGAATAAAGGAATAGTGTCCTGTCTTCCTCTTTAAAATAAAATAGGGGTAATTAAGAAAGGATTTTTTTTTTTTTAATACAGTGCTATATATTAGCTCCTGTTTCCTATTCAATTTGGCTTTTCATCTACTGGATGTGAGAAAAATTACTGCTGTCCAAAGTGTGCATTTATTTTAACTGTACCGCTTGTCTTCTCTTAATGACATCTATTGAACTAATAATCACTAATAATCAAACATGGCACTAACAATCAAGCATGAGTTGAAGTGTTCTGTTATTTCAACCTGCATTTGGAGAAAAAAAAATTAATTTTTTTTTTTTTATATTGATAGTACATGCTTCATACTCACATTAGCCAGAAGGATAAAAATACTGACTACTAAAATTAGACTTCTGAAAATTATCAGATATTAATAGGTTTCAGAAAAGTTTTTAAACACTTTTCTGAGGACCAAATTAATTCTGTGTAAAAGACAAGTGAGATGGCCAGAACAACTATAGACCATTTATCCTAGTATTGGTTCCAAGAATAATAATGTGGCTGATGATATCTGGCGCAATTTATTAACTTTTATTAATGATTAACAAAGGTTCATTAAAAATGCTTTCAAATTGATTGGTTGTTTCAATAAAAACTAAAATCTGAATGATATTGCTTTTAGTGCTGAAGGACCACTTACGTGCGTGCTCCATGCCCTTTGAGAAAGATGCTGCTGACATGATTGTTATTCAATATTTTAAAAACCAACCAGGTATTAGGTATCACAATGTGATTTGAAATAGGGGTCATGACATTGGGGTATTAGCTGCTGTGCTGGTTTCAGCTGAGGTAGAGTTATTTTCTTCACAGTGACTCCATGGGGCTGTGCTGGACACAGGGTTGATAATACAGAGATGCTTTAGTTACTGCTGAGCAGGGCTTACACAGAGTCAAAATCTGTTCTGGTTTTCATACTGCCGTGATGGAGAGGAATTAGGGGGTGCATGGGAGGTGGGAGGAGGCACAGCCAGCACAGGGGACCCAAACTGACCAAAGGGATATTCCAGACCATATGACATCATGCTTGGTATATGAAGTGGAAGAAGGAGAAAGTGGGTGACATTTGGAGCGATGGTGTTTGTCTTCCCAACTAGTGCTATGCACAATGGGGCCCTGCTGCCCTGGAGGTGGCTGAACCCACTGCCCATGGGAAACTGATTTAATTCCTTATTTTCTGGTGTGAGTTTTTCTTTCCCTAACAGAATCTTTATGTCTCAACCCACAAATTTTCTCTCTTTTACCCTTCTGATTCTCTCCACGATCCTGCTGGTAGGGGAGTGAGTGAGCAGAAGCTGTGTCGGGCTTGGCTGTTGGCTGAGTTAAACTATAACTGTTGCCCAGGATCTCTGGGCAGCAAAAAATACATGATAGATATGAAAAGACATGAAAATATATGAGCTGCCTTTAAATCCGAGTTAACTTGATACTGATATAGATTCTGATATCTAGACCAAAACATTTGCTGCCCAGACTAGAGCTGCACTCCAGCCAAAACTGCCTCTTCCCTTCTTAAGAAATGAATGAAATTTAGCCTTTAACATGCTGTCAAGTATTCTTTTTAAGGGAGTCGAGGAAGCATTCTTCATGGAAAATCAAAATCCAACACCTACTTCTACCGCTTGTCAAACAATGATTGCCTGCTCATTTAAGATCCTTTCCTTGCTTCTGGATCAAGTTTTTGTACTGTTGTTAAAGCAAGTCCGTTGTTTACAAGGTTTACAATCCACAAAATTTACCAGTAAAACAGACAGCAAAAGACTCCCTTGCTTCCTGAGGAGCACCCAAATTCTACCAGTCACCACAGTCAGATTAATCTCGCCTAACTATAGGCATCCTGAGTATAAATTGATGATTTGTTGTCTGTATCCTTAGTTATTGTTTTAAGTCCTAAATTATTGCTCAAAATAGAGGTTGATGCTCACCATATTTTTAAAAAGAAATGTCAGCTAATGCTACATTACGTATAAAGCCTGATTCTGTCAGTGTGTGTTACCATGTCTTGATAAGGTCTTGTCACTTGATCCTCATTGTTCTACAGAAGCAGACAGGCCCATTGTGATTAGCCTACAGCTAGAGATGAAGAGTGAAAGGAGGCTTAATGGTTCATTTCTGGATTTTGATCAAATCCAGGAGGAAGCTAATCCAGATTTCCTAATTTGATTTCCTGAGCCAGCAAAGGAGATGATCTCTGTGTTCCCACTAGCCCACTAGCCTTTACCAGCTGCTCTGCAGATGCTCACAGACAGATGAAACGATAAGATCTGCACTGCACAGCTTCCCTATGCTCTGATTTCCAGCATTATGCCAATGCATTAATGCTGATGCAGTTCTGTGATGATGCAATGCTGTGCTTAGATGCTAAAAAAAAAAAAAAAAAAAAAAAAAAAAAAAAAAAAAAAAAGAAAGTATTCTTCGCAGAATCCCAGAGTTTCTGGGATTTGTCAGGGATAACCGATATTTTCAGTATGTTAGCTTTCTAATAGTAATAGTAAAACCTAAACTGTGCCCTTTTGATATCCTAACAGTCCATGAGCCATTTAGTTCATAGACCATTTAGCCATCCAGTACCCAAACAGGGCTTTTAAAAAAGAGGGAGAGCAACTTTTTACAAGGGGATATAGCAATAGGACAAGGGGGAACAGTTTTAAAATAAGACACAAGAGATTTATGTTAGATGTTAGGAAGAAAAGCTTTACTCAGAGGGTAGTGAGACATTGGAACAGTGAATTTGTGGATGCCCAATTCCTGAGGTCTGGTTAAAAGCTGAGTTGGGTGTGACCTTGAGCATCTTTATCTAAAAGAGGTTTCATCCCTTCCTGTGGCAGGGGGATTGGAACTAGATGGTCTTTAATGTCTCTTTCAATCCAAGCCATTCTATGACTCTATGTTTCTATGAAGTTAAGACCTAAGAATCACAGTGATCCTGTCTGGTGGTAGAATACCTCAAATTCGTTTTGAAGCCTAATTTTAAATATGTGTTTAACACATTTTAGTAAGAAAATACTGCTTTTTGTTAGTCATCAAAAAGGTGTCTATTTTTTAATGTTGTTATTATTCACATTAATTATTTGTATGTCATTCCTTTTTCTTCCTTTTCTTTATTATTTTCAGGAATATCTTAAATTAAATATGTACGATTAAATAAAACATACATGATTGAAGAATGAAATTCTAAAATTCATGACACATCGGTGGCTGAGTTAAAAGCAATACAACAGTCAAGTTCTAATCTATATCTCTGTTAAGAAGTCAAAATTTTACTCATGGAATATGCAGGTATTTCTGGCCCCTTTATGCATCACTGAATGCAGATGATTTTTTTTCTCCAACACTTTTTGTCTGAAATGATACTAGTAAATATTTTTTAGTCTAGTACTATGTAGAAAAATGAAAGGATTTATTTTATTAGAAAAAAAGCGGCATTATGTTGTACTATACTATTAGAGCATTATGAAAACAAGTGGAAAAATAGTCATGTTCATATGTATTACTTGCTTCTTAGGAGACTCTGCATTGTTTTGAAATAAGATACAGTTTTCTGGAACACTGCTGTGAAAAAAATGTTCTGTCTCAGAGACTACCCATTGTCTTCTCTGCTTAGGACTATAAAAATGGGGTTTATTTCCCTTGGTGATATGTGTGATGGGAAAATAGCTCACACTAAATGCCTAAATGAGGTTAGTATCAGTCATATGGTGATGGTCAGTACCTTAGAGAATGCAGAGTGGAATCTGGAGTGGTTTCTGTTGAAGTAACTTATTTAAAAGTGCAGTTTCCACAAAATTAACATCAATTCTGTGTTAGAAAACATAAATATTCTTTGATTTGTTGAAACTGAGATAACAGAGACTTTTGGTCTGAGTCACTGTTAAAGCTACAACTTATGTTAAGGCCTTGACGATATTTAGATCAAAGGCTTCAAATTGCCATACTTGTTACTATCCCAGATTCATGGCTTGATTCTGCTCCAGGGAAAGCAGATTGAGCTTTTTCAGTCTCAGATCATTTGCTGATTAGGACATCACATAATACATTATGGGAAAGTAGGCCTGATTTGAGGCTTAAGACCAGAGAAAGATATTGTAAGAAGAAAGATTTCAAGCCTAAAGTCCCATCTACAGAGACTGTAAAGCCCCCCAGAGACTGAATTTGGTATCAGATTGGCTCAGAACTTAATATCTGCATTCAGGAATTTAAGTTCAAATATGTTAGTGGAATTTTTCAAAATTTGCAAGAAAATATATTTTCTGTTCTTTATAGTTAGTGTAAAAATACTAAAATTAATTCCAGATACTAGTCACTAAATGCAGTAGAGCTCTCCCTACATTCCATTATTTTACCTGAAACTGTAAATTATGGGGGACTATGCCCTTAAAGTAAGATATCCAGTAAAAATGCAGTAAACCATGAGAATTATACATTATGCTGGCAGAGATGCGTAGACTCAGAGATATAACAGAGTGTGGATAATGATATTAGGACACAGCAAATCACCTTTTCCCACTATGTGGTCAGTGGAAAAAAAAACAACCTGTCTTTATCTTCCAAGGTCTTTGTTCACTCAAGTTTTCTACAGGATGAAATCGACTATGTAGCCTTTTTAAGGAATAAAAAAACCTTATCTCACTTGTTATCCGTTAATTTTTAAAGGTTCTTTTTTCTCTTTCTCACATCCCCAATTTTTAAAATAAAAAATATTAAATTTAGCTTACTGGTAAGCAGAAATAAGTTTCTAACATTTTCTTCATCAGTGTAGATATTTTTTTTCTAAAAATTGTACCAAATTTCATAGAACTATGACTCAATTTTCAGACAATTAGGTAATTTAGCTCACTTGTTATTCCTTGGTCACTGGTGTATTTAAAGAAATACTGTAAATACCAAGCTAGCACAATCTTCTTTTTTTTGCAAGGTCAGTTTATACCCCCATCTTTTTTTTTTTTTTTCCAGTTTGCCAAGTATTTTCATCTTATGCATCCTCTCAATATCTGCTTGTGTACTACAGTAACAGGTGTGCTTCGGGACCACAAACTTTTTCATAGCAGCATACTGTCACCTCTAGCAGAGACCTCAGTACTAGAAGGTGCCAAAAAAAAAACCCAAAAAACCCAAAACAAAACAAAACAAACAAAAAAAGCAACACCGATAAACTTATTTTTTTGCAGCAATGTCTCTTGTTATGCAGAGATTTGAGGGCCACCTCAGCAATTTTGACTTCTGAAAAGATGTAAGCAATACCATACGTAACAGTCAAGCATTCTTCGATACCTTAAGAAATTCAGATTATCTAGAATCCACATTGTAAATTATGATTTCTCTATAAACATCATGTTAGATAGAAACCTAATTGCATTCTAAGACCAGCAGAAAACACTGTAAAAAAATTGTTCATCTAAGACATATTGTTGATTTGACACTTTTTCAAACATCAGGTAAGCAGAAAAATGTTCATTCAGTCATGGAACTTGTTTTTTCATCTGCTGCATTTTTCCTTTACTATACTAATTGCACATTTAAGTAGCTCACCTGCTTAGAATTGTAAAATCTGGACATTTAAAATTTCATGGCATCCAAGCTTGACCTAGTATCTACTAGAGGCTTGACTGCCATGATATGGAGGGTTGACCCTGCCTGGATGCCAGCTGCCCATCAAGCCTCTCTATTACTCCCCTTCTTAACTGGGCAAGGGAAAGAAAATGTAACAAAAGAATCATGAGACAAGGTAAGGACAGGGAGACATCACTCCCCAGTAACCATCATGAGCAAAACAGACTTGACTTTGGGAAATTAGTTTAAATTATTTACAATCAAATCAGAGCAGGGTAATGCGAACTAAACCCAAATCTTAAAAACACCTTCTCCTAACCCGTCCTTTTGTCCTGGACTTCTTTCCCAATTTTCTCTACATTCTCCCTCTCAAGTTTGTGAAGGGGGATGTGGAAAAGGAATTGAGGTTGTTTCATCACATGCTTTGTCGGCCACTGCTTACTCCTCAGCTGGGTGACTCCTCATACTCTTCCCCAGCTCTAGTGTGGGGGCCTTCCCATGGCAGACAATTCTCTATGAACTTCTCCAATAGAGTCCTTCCCATGGGCTGCAGCTCTTCATAAATTGTTACAATATGGGTCCCTTCCAGAGGGTGCAGTCCTTCAAGAATGGATTTCTCCCATTTGGTTCCCCTGTGGGGTCACAAGTCCTGCCAGCAAACCTGCTTCACTGTGGGCTTCTATCTCCATAAGTCCACAGGCTGTGCTAAGAATCTGTTCTGGGCTGGGTATCCCATGGGATCACAGCCTCCTCTGGGCATCCCCTCACTCTAGTGTCAGGTCCTGCACAGGCTGCAGGGGGATCTCTGCTCTACCATGCTCTGCCTGCTCTCCATGGGCTGCAGGGCCACAGCTGCCTCACCATGAGCTGCACCACGGGCTGTACTGGAACCTTCAGCACCTGACTCACCTCCTTCCCTCCTTCTTCACTGGACTGAGTCTGCAGAATTGTTTCTCTCATATATTCTCACTCCTCACTCCAGCTGAAAATGCTGTTCTTCACTAACTCCTTCCCCTTGTAAAACACGTTGTCACAGCTGTGTTACCGCTGTCACTGATGACCTTGTCCTTGGCCAGCTGTGGGTCTGTCTTGGAGCTGGATTTGCTCCGTTGGACATAGGGGCAGCTCCTGGCAGCTTCTCAGAGAAGCCAGCCGTGTTGCCTTCCTGTTATGAAAACCTTGCCATGCAAACCCAATAAAAGTAGAAACAAAGCAGCAGCTAACCAATTTGCACCAACATGGTTTTTGTACTTCTCACAGCTAGAGCATCTGCTTCGCAGTTTCCTGTGTTTTGCTCCTCCTGACCATGTCCTGCAGTTATATATGAATCACTAGAAAATTAGTCAGGTGTTCACCAACACTGCAGAGTCCCCACCAAACCGTTCATTAACCTGGTAGGTAAACAGAGACATTTATTATCATCTGAACACAACTGATGATATCTAGTGGAATTCATGCAGGTCTAATCCAAAGGCTTTTGATTTTCTAAACATGGGTTTCATATTTCTATTTCCCAGTCTTTTTCTAATCTGTTCTAGAGGAGGCATAAACCAGATAACAAATGGACTTTAGCAAACAACATACTTGTTAAAAAACCCTGTGCATCAGAGAACTTTCTAACACAGTCAAGATAATTTTTGAAAATTTAAAGGAACAAGATATATACAGCTTTGACCAGATAGATATTCCTTCTTAGGAGGAATTCAATTTTTCTTGCTAGAGGAGTAAGAAAATTCTTTTGAAGTGTATGCAATATCAGTAAAAATGTCACATGATATTTTTCTTTCAAATTATTGCAAGTACTGCCAGACTAAAAGTAGTCAGTTATGTACCTTGTGTAAGTCCTTCTTCTGACCAGAACAATTTCCTTTTATTTATTACTCAGCTTCAATAATTTGATTTTATCTTCAGACACATCCATGGATGCCAAAGACAAGGAGACCAGTGGGGGAATTCTCATCTGCATTAATTCATGGCACTTCTAAGTCTGGCCACAGATGTTTGAATTGAAATAGTGATGGGACTGAAAACTCTAGAAACACTAGAAAATTTTGTACATAAGTTTAGCTAAATCTCAGCTAATGAATCAATTAAACCCCAAACAAACTTTTGAATAACTTCTAAATGTGGAGAGGACAGCCAGTCAGACAATATTATTCTGTATTTTCAAGCAGTGGCACCAGGAGGAAGACGAGCCAGTTAATGTTATTTTTGCTGTAGTTTATTATTGATTTGTATTTTTTCCTTCAAAATTTTAATTTAATTCAGGCACAAGAGACATTGCTAGATTCCGAATACAGAACTGTAGCAATCATCGATTCATGTTTTTTCAAGAAGGATACAGAAATGAATCATAAAGCAATCTGTCCCAGACATAAGACTGAAGTATGAGTCTCATTGAATTTGGGAGTTTAAATGGCAGATCAGATTATAATGCAACAAAACACTCAAAGTCATATGAGAGACCCAGAATTATCCCTTCAAATTGAATTTGCCAAGCAAAGAAGTCATGAAGTCTGGACTGAAGCACATGTAGTGTTTATGATACATACTCAGGTCCTGCAGTAATAATGATAATTCTAAATTACTAAAGGGAAAGGGAATCAGAAAGGTGTTTTCTGAATTCAGTGTTGAAGTTACACAAATAGCAATAGAAAACAAAGCTCATGTGCAATGTTAGACAAAACAACACACTCAGTGTTTTGGAAAAGAGTTACAATGGGGTTCCTAAGCATTTGCAAGAACAAGAAGAATCTGCACAGCAAGCCTCTATGAATTTTTAGCCCAAATGTGGCATTTATAGCACTGAATAAAGGACTCATTTAAAAGCTTGAAAGTACAGGATATATGTACTACTTGCAAGTGGAACAAACCAATGTACTAGAAGAATGGCTACATCAAAGAAAATCAAACATACAAGAATTAATAACATAATGAAATTCAAGGTTACAGAGATCTCTTATGCACTAAAATGCATGACTGAAATGTCTTTTTAATAAACTTTTGGTTGCAAAAGAGGGTTAAAATATATTAGGGCACAGGTCTCACTAAATAAGTTTATGAACTACTGTGAGAATTAAATAATCTTGATTTTTGTGGACCTTCTTGAACAACTCAAAACTGACCAACTTAAGATCCACAATACAATCATTAACAAATCTAGGGAACAAAAAATAATCTTAATGTGCAGTAAAACATATAAAAAGGGCAACCAACTTGTAAATTAATCATTATGTGACAAAAAGTCTTAGAAATTATATACAAAATAAATCTCTTAACCTTTATAGACTCTGAAAGACTAAAATGCCTTGCAAAAAGAAGACTTCACATTTTGAAAGATGGTCGTGTGCAAATATTTTACTACAGTTGGTAAGAAAACAAGAAAAGTTACATGTACTTCCCTGAGAAATACATGTAAACTAAGGTGTCTGTCATTTGATTAGAATTTGTTAAGAATGAATATCAAGGGATGTGGTAATATTTTCTATCACAAGAGATATATTACCATTTCTTGGAAAATGCTTTTATCTGAATAATAAAAAGAGAAAGAGTTCAAAATGTTATAAAAAGGGTCACTCTGGCCTTTTAAATGGAAATACCTAGGAATATTCATTTTATATGGGAAAACTTATTTTTATTCCAGGTGAAGAAAGATTCTCCTTCATGAGAATTAGAACTAGAATGCCAGTGTCTAGCACAGTCTTTAAGAAATAGTTTTTAAAATGAATAAAAAAGTAGATGCCTGAAAAAATCTTACCAGAGAGAAGTACAGGTTCATGTCACCAAATATCCAGTGTGGGTTTTACAGTGTGAGAAGTGCACATCTGACTGACAAAGAGCACCTCTCTTTTTTGTGAAATATCTGCACAGCTATTCTGCAGAACTCAGGCAATTTCATCTAAAAGATTATGTGTTATTATACATCTTTAGCATATCTATGTTAAGGTAACTGACTATGTATTTCAGCTGTTGAATTAATAAAAAACATCTGCTAGGATTTAAACAAGTACCCTGGTGACAGAGAACTTTGATTTAGACAGTGCATTGCTTCTTTTAGAAAATGTTCTGGAAGGTATTAGCAGCACTTTGTAGGATATGAACTAAAGACTCCTAATGAGCCTAGATTATGTGCATTTAGTAGGCTGTTTATTTTGAAATAAGCCTACATTTCCTCAGTGGGAAAAGGTCAGTGCCTTTGAAAGAGTCTCAGTCAAAATTTTCCCATCTAAATGTTTTCCAGTAGGTATAACCAAATCTAGTGAATGCCTTTCCAAATGGATACTATCTCAGTAAGTCTTAATTATACCTTTTATGGAGAAGTATGTAATTAATAGTGATCTAAATCCACACAATTCAATTAAATACCATTCTTTTAACAGACTCGCATTTTCTATTGACAGGAATTGCTATATGTATTTGACAGGCAAGCACAGGTTATGATGTTCTACTTTATTTCCTACTGTTTCCTTCTAGACAGAGGTTGCTACATTTAACTCCGTGGTGATAAGTGCCAATAATCCAAAATATAAAACTGTGTTCATCCAGCACCAGTAAAAGCAATATTTTGCCTTTGTGCCCTCTCCTTTGGCTGAGGAGATAATGAAATAAACACATACCATCCAGTCCTGAGCATACAAAAAAATCTATATAGCCAACTTCTGATTTCACAAGGGGAATATAATTGCCCATATCTGATATAGCAATATTTTCTGGAACAAAAAGAGAATTTCAGTGTGTAGAGAAAGATATAAAAATACAAGTACAATTTATTTTTCTCAAAATGTCAGTTTTATTTTCTTCAAAGAACATTTGGTTCTATAGTGTTTCCACTAGTGTAGTCATTCGTTTTGATTGTGCTCTGTCTCATCAGTAAACAGCTGATATACCATATTTACCTGGTAGTGTTCTGATGGTGTTGTCCAGACATTAAAATGGTTTTCAGGTTTTTTGCTTTGATGTTTATAATTGTGGTTGTTCTTTATAATTGCTCTCATAACAGAACTTTTCACATGCAAATTAACTATATTTTTATAGAAGTCTTATTAAAAATTATTATCCCCTCAGTGGGCTGGGGCAGCATGGAAGTGGCATATGTGTTCTCTAGGGGAAGGAAGGGAACATATGAACGTATGACAAGTCTTTGCTTCAGGAAAAGAAATGCATCTTTTTGAGTCAAGTGAAATTAAGTGAATTTTATTTTGGTCTAATTTTGAAGAGGTATCTTGGGGTGCATTCATGAATACAACACAAAAACACAGTATTAATCCTTCAGAGGCAAAAGCTAGGTTTTTGACTCATCTTCTTTACACTATGAGTATTAAACTCTAGAATGACAGAATTATATTTTTTTTCACCCATAAAAATATCAGTGCTGGGGTTTAACAATACCAAAAGGTTTATTTTTATTTTCATGCATGCATATTGCTCTCATTGGTAACAGTAGAAATTAAAAAATGAGCCAGGAAATGAAAATAGTTTCCTCAATACTTCTTTGAATTATTTAAGACAAGCCATTTACAAAATAAAAGCCAAATACTTGTATTTCACTACAAAAAGCAGTTATGCTCAGGTAGACTGCTACTTTTTTCACAAATTTTCATTAAAACCCAAACAAAGTACAGACAAAGCCTAATTTTTGCAAATTAAGATAGCTAGCTAGCTAGCTAGATGATGGTAAGAAATTTTCTTCATTTGCCATTTTGCTGATATATATTCTCCAAAGAAATGAGAATCTTCCATCTATTTAAAAGTCAATCCTCATAAGTGCATTTGTCATGCCAAAGATGATTTGATGTTAAGGGTGACTGTACAGGGAGTCCAAACTTTTGCTTATTTAACAGACCTATTTCTGCATTTTCCTCTTATAGCTATAAACATTCTGCACTGAGCCTGCCCACTACAAGGAAATGTCACTGTTCCTACAATCTCCAAGTACATCTCATTCTCAGTCAAGATTTAAATCCATTCTCTCAGGCTTTGCTATTTTTGAGAAGTTTGATTTCTTATATCCTTTCAAATTCTTCTAATTCTTCTGAGTTGCCGTGACACCAATAAAATAAAATAAGAAAGAGAGAAAGAAAGGAAGGAACAATGAAGTAAATACATCAAAAAAAACCAACCAGGCAGAAATTCATTATTTGTAGGCAAATGAAGAATTTTGAGTTTGTATAGTTTTGTCTTGCCTGGCCTTTCTTTACTTGCTTTTCCATCCTTACCCTGCAGTAGTCAATGCATTTAGCCCAAGTCCTAGAAAGAAGGCAGAAAGCACTATGGGCACTGCTGAACTCAGGGATGGATGATGTCTTCCTTTTGGCTTTGCTTTACGTGGAGTCAGCAGAAACTTACTGCACATCCAACATATTGTCCCCAAAAGATGAGATCTGAAAATAAATAGGAAGGGTAATGCTGTTTTTCTCTAAAAAAACAGAGTGTGAAAATCAAGTCGAGTAGATGGGAAACAAAAACTGTTCCTCTTTTCCGTAGGAGGTCTGCAAAAGGAATGGTGAAGATTTTTGCTACCATTCTATGCCCTAGCACAGATGAGAAGGGATATAAGACTAAATCTATAGTACATTCGACATTAAAAAAAAAAAACAACAAAAAAGACCCCAAACACAAAAAAAAAAAAATAAAAACAAACAAACAAACAAAAAACCAAAACCCAAACAAACAAAAAAAAACCCCAAGTCACTAATCTTCAGATTTACAGAGCAGCACACTTTGAGACAGTTAATGTGTTAAAATGAAAATATTTTAAGGAGCAGTAAGGTGGATATCTGTGGTCTCTGCTCAATAGAAAATTATCCACTAAACATGTACCTGGAAAGGTAATAATATCTCATTAAAATTGTGTATATCTACTGTTTGCCTGTAATAGAGAGAAAAATTTTTGAATTGTTAGGGAGATAGGTTTTTGCAACCTGTTGATACTTTATTTTGAACTTTAACCTTTCAAACATCTATTTAATTTTATTATTTTAGTGGTGGGATTTCATTGTGTATTTAATGACAATATTTATGCCTCCTGGAACTCAACTATGTTTGCCTTGTGTACTCATAGTTCTGAAAGTTTGAGTAAATGCAGATGTAAGAAAAAAGCTGCTGGGGTGTTTAGTCATCACTGAGTCACCTTGCTGGTCAGGCTGTTCCAGTGGAGGAGTAGTGGGGTGACATGACATCTGCTTTGTCTCTATCCACACTACAGACAGCAGAGATGAGGACTGCGAGGTCCGACGAGGACTGTGGATCACACTTATTCCTCGCACTGGGAACAATCTGTGAAAACCCACAGTGCTTTCATAAGTACAAAAATGTCAGTTCAGTCAGCAAAATTCAGCAGCATGTGAGGGAGGAGAAGCAAAACTTATTTTTTATTAGTCTTTAATTTTTGAATTAATTAAATTTGTGTGTGAGTTCCTGGTCGATTTCAGTGCTGTTAATCTAGGTAGGTAAAACAAACCTAGATTCGAGTCTCAAGCGATTGGTTTTCCTAGTAGCTTTTTCAGCTGAATCCTACCTCACAAGTCTGTCTTCTTCCTGATATGGAAGAGATTTTGCATGTATGTGCAAACCCACTGTTTTTTTTACACTGTAAAAACCAATACAGTGGCATTATCCCTCTTAGGATATTTATATAAAAAAATACTGTCATTGTCACTTGTTTCTAAGTATAGGGTGTCAGATAGGAAACATTTTCTCTGCTGTTAAAAATGAGAGTACTAGTGCCAGGATACAAGAGGTTTCCAAATTTATTAAGCTAAGGTGAAAAGCAGCATCTTGAAAAACAGCTGTGGAACAACAGATTTAATTTGTGAAGTCCTCTTTTATACTGGCTTTAATCAACACAGTTGTTTCAAATTCTTCTGGGTGCCACGGCCAAGGGTAACTACTTTAAATCCTTTAATTTTTCACATATTGTATACCTTTCAAATACATTACTCAAAATATAAACATTCCCAAGGTCAAGTTACAGAATAAAATTATATTAATGTAGTGTCATAAAATATTAATATTACTATGTTACTGAACATTCACAGAAAATGGTAAAAAGACTCAACTGCTGAATGTACTGCATTACTGATGCTAAGCTCCAATACTGGATGGAGGAGTATGTTTATACAGACATACTGCAAAGCCTTTAAGCTCATTTTACATATTAAAACATCCAAAATTTGCATCCATACCACACAGGCTATTGCACATTAAGTCTTTCTTAGTAGCAGATTATTCTCTAGTGCTAACAATCATTTTATTCCTAGTTGACATGCACAGCACTACAGTAATCCTAGCTAATCAAAATTCAATTGTCAAGAGGCAGGAGAAATGTATTCATGCATATTACACTCTACCAGCTTTCATAATCATAAAGTCATAGAATCCTAGAATGGCCTGGTTGAGAAGACACCTTAGAGATCATCGAGCTCAAACCTCCCCAGTCCTGAGCAGGGATAGCTGCTTCTAGAACAGGCTGCTCAAAGTCCCATCCAACCTCGCCTTGATCATTCACAGGGATGGGGCATTCACAGCTATTCTGGGCAACATGTGCCAGTGCCTCACCACTGTCACAGTAAAGAATTTCTTCCTAACATCTAATCTAAACCTATTCTCTTTCAGTTTGAATCCATTTCCCCTTGTTGTATCACTACATGTCCTTGTAAAATGTCTTCTCCATATTTTTTGCAGGTTCCCTTCAGATGCTGGAAAGCTGAAATTAGGTCTCCCCAAAGCCTTCGCTTCTCCAGGCTGAACAATTCCAATTCTCTTATGCCTCCCTTGTGAAAAATCACTTCAAGCTATTAAGTCGGTAGGCCTTTAAACTTAATTTACATAAAATCCATCTTCACTTATGTACCCTGTTCTGTGAAATACACTTTTATCTTTAAATGCATTCTCTGATACTAAGGACAGTGCAAGATACCAGAAAGTATATTAGTGGCCCAGCAGCACTTTGTGTCAAGGGAATTTGTGAGAACAGCAAGCCCTCAGTTTCCTCATTGATTTGCAGTGGATTTACATAAGAGTAAAACAGGACTAAGACACATAGCTCTTGTAATCAGAAACTTGAAGGATCCATCTACAGAGAAAGGATAACCCCTGAATTTTCAGATTCTATTGTGAAGAGAAAGGCAACAGAAAAATAGCAAAAAACTAGGGGTAGGCAGAATAATGAGAAAGACAATGGCAGTAAAAACCTCTGGAGGTAATATTGGACAGTAATTTCTAAAGTGAGGCCAGGCAGCTTCACTCCATACAGAAGGAGTTAATGCAAAAGTTTATTAACTCAGTTACTAAGAGCAATTATAATGTGCATTCAGCCTGAATAAGAGATATTGCCTTCAGGACACTACCCCTCCCTTCATTTATGTTCATCCAGCGTGTTCTATTAAGATTGGGTGCTTCAGCAGGAGTACATATATTCCCACAGAACCAAAACATAAGCCCAGATACCTAAACCTAAGTGATTTTGAGTCTGGTATGCAAGACAAATAAAGGAATATTTCTGCAATTTTAAAGCAAGTGATATATATCCATTGCAATGGAATTATCATAGAGCTACCTGTTATGTACTTAGATGGAATTAAGTGTTGTCAGTGCTACTGAAAAAGCCATAGAATATTATATGTGTTAAAGAAGAGGAAAATATAAATGAGCTTTTGAAAATAAATATTTAATCTGTTATATCTAATCACTTTTTTTTTAAATTACAGTGGAAGCCTGAATTGAATTAAATTAAGAAAAAAAAAAGAAAAAAAAACAACAACAAAAAAAAAAAGGATGTACTCTTGTTTCTGTGGTCTAGTTGGCACAATAGGAAACTGGTTACATTTTTTTCATTTTCTATTATAATGTGTTCAGCCCTCAATTTTTCCCAGGCATCATGCCCCAAGAGTTCAAAGCTGCTGCAAGGTTAGTATTCTGTATCAGCACTGATAATCAGTGTGCCGGAGTTAAGTCTTCTTTACTTTCGGACTTCCAGAACATGCTCAATTTTTTCCTCCTGTGTACTCTTCATGCTGACATGGGTTCACTCATTCCTGTGAGCTGAGTGAGAGTGCATAAATTTTAAACATGTCAATCCGTATCTTGACTGACTGCTTTGTTCCACCTCACCAGTTCTAAGAGTCAAGGGGAAGAAATTGAAAAAATACTGTACAGAATTCATTACTAAGATAATTGTAGATCTAGATAGTAAATTATACCTTAGTACTGAACGACCACAATCTATTACAGGGTTATTAATTGCTACCGGAATGTAAAAATAATTATAGATTAAACTTATTGCAGTTATTTGAATGTTGATAAAAACTACATTTTCCCACAGATTTGGTATGGTGTCTTGGTGATAATATTGCCTTTGCATTGTATGATTTGTATAGTGTAATTTACTTCACAGGAGGTATATTCATTATTCTTTTTAAATTTTCCTCAGTTTATTAGGCTATGCCTGTATCATTCTATATGAAATGCACTCTACTTTCCAATTTCCACATCTTCACTAAAAAGGGCAAATAAACTTTTTTAAAAGAGCTATAAACTTTAGCTTCTTAAAAAATATTTGTCTTTGTGTATTTTTTAAATGAACCTGAATAGATACATACATGCATGTCTGTCTTTTTCCTTCCTTCCTTGTCTCTCTCCCTCTTACTTTCCTCATCCTTCCTTTTCTTTTATTTCTCCCAGATGCCAAACTGTTTTTTTTTTTCTTCCCCTTAACGTATTTTGAAAGACTTGATGCAAAAGTACAGAGCTAGAGAGAGGAGAAACCAATGGTGGAGGAAATATTGACTACCTAAGAACAGCTTTTCCACTTCTTCAGATTTATTATTTTCCTGCAAGCTTTGCACTGCTTAGCAAGTTTAAGCCATATATTGCAAGTCTTTCTCCTTTCCTACTTTGTTAGTCTTCAAGAAGTCTTTAGTTCAAGCACCAAGACACCTGAATTGATGAACAATTGTTCTATAGTCAAGTGTACGCATCTCTAAGCTACAGCCACTGCAGACAGAAAGGTTAAATTTAGTAATGCAGATACCTTCTTCATTACAGAAAGATAAGTTGTCCTATCACACTGAAAATAATTAAATATGATTGCAACAAGGAATGATCTTTACAAGAGCAGTAAACATTAACATTTAAAAAGCTAACAAAAGAAAAGTCTTTTTAAACAGAAAATTCATTTACACTGTATTTTTTGCAATCTAATACTGGCTTTATATACATCCAGGAAAAAGTCTAAATAAGCAAAATATCCTTCCAGGAAAAGGAAGAATTGTAGCTCAGTTAGTATAATATGTACCATAGCATGTGTTTGGCAGAGTTACAGAAAAAAAAAAAACAAACAAACAAAAAAAAACAAACAAACAAACAAACAAACAAACAAACAAAAAACCCCAAAACCATAACAGATGACTGCTTTAGTTGTATTCTATTTCTTTCTTTCTGTTGAAAGCGCACAGAAATGATGGTTGCATCATGGGTAAAAATGATTATCAGGAATTTTCATTGCTAACCAGATGAAAGGAAAGCTCATGATATCACTGAAGCTATATGTATTGATAAATAGAACAGTATTCTCCCCCTGTTAAAGCCAGCTCCCAAGTATAGCAGATTGCAGATTTTAAGATAGATCTTTTTTTCCCAGAAGTTTTTTATTTCCATTCTTCTTTTATTTTTTTCCAGTCAAAATGCTTTAAAAACTGGAAAACTCAGCTGTCTGTGTCCTTCCTGGTGTCAAACTGAGCACATTTCATATTTTCTTTGTGTAAAAGTTGGAGACATATGTGAAGTAAAGGGAGTCAATCCTTGAACACTTTTTTTTTTTTGCTTATTATCTATGGGAGTCATTCCTGGATTTAACTACCCTCTGGCTTTATAGAAAACAGTCAGCTGAAGACTATCCACAAGAGGTCCAGAGAGTGACCTGACAATTAAACAATCTGGCAACACGTTTTTGCATGAAAGTCTTTCGTTTAGTAGCATCAAAGTGTTCTTGCTAAGTAGATAAGCAGCAGCTAGCTACTGAAAATACAGTGCCTACACTCTGCATTGTAGATGTTTCTTGCTCAATTGCTCTGCAGGCCCTTGCCACTGTCTGAAATAGTAGTATATATATCCAGATTCTGCAGGAACACGTGTATAACACGACAGCTGAAAAACAGCATTTTGCAACATCATACTGAAAACATTGTAAAACTAAACACTCAAGGAGAAATAGCTCAATATACTGTTTTTGTCCGTTTTTTTGTAAAAAGTTTTTGAATGTGTTCCTGGAAGCTCAAGATCATTTGTGAAGCTGTTTATACCAAGAAAAAAAAGTTGAGATTCTACTCCTGACTTGTTCTCAAAGAAAGAAAATCCAACCGAACAAATAAACATTTTTTTCTATTTAAGAAAGCATGATCAACTCTGCAAGCACTAATTTTCCCACAAGCAGACACTTGGAGATGTTGCTTTGGATTTCAACTACTAACCTTTTGAGTTACCCCTAACACTGCAGTGTTTTACAGAGTCACATAATCTATATAATTCACTGAGAACATATGGGAACAGTACAGTTTTGATTTTTGTCTTCTGCAAAATTAGATGTTATTCTGATGTAAGCTGGGATAGAGTTAGATTTCTTCCTAGTAAAGTAAGATGCTGAGGTTTAGACTGAGGATGACACGAGTGTTTACAACACACTGAATTTTTAGTTTTTGTTAAGTAGCGCTTACATTAAGTCAAGAACTTTTCTGCTCTGCACAACACTCCAGCAGAGTGAAGGTCCGGGGACTGCAAGAAGCAGGAAGGAGACAGAGCTGGAACAGCTGATCTCCACTCACCAAAGGGATATTCTGCACTACATGGTGTTGTGCTTAGTACCCATCCTAGGGAGAAAGCTGACTAGGGGTTGCTGCTCGAGAACTGGCTGAGCACCATTCAGTGAGTGGTGAGTAATTTCACTGTGCATCATTTTGGATATTCTATTTCATCTAGCAATATTAATGTTATTCTTTCCCTTTCAGGTTCAGCCCTTTTAAAACTCTAAAAACAGACTTTATCTCTGCCCCCAAGTCTTTTCTTTTTTCCCCACAATTCTGTCTCCCATCCCACTGGGGAGGAGAGAAAATGACTGACTGCATGGTGTTTAGCTACCTGCTAGGTTAAACCTTGATAAGATGTCAAGTAAGATGAAAGGAATAGGTTTTCATTTTAATGTTAAGTTAAACACTGGAATCTGCCACAGCTGAGAACAGAAAGTGCAATTGTGCAGATGAGCTTGGCAAGTTTATCTTATAGTAATTTACCATGTTTGTTGCTGATTGCTTTTACCTAAGTGATAGACGGGAAATAAATAAAATTATAGCTAAAGTTTTCATTAGCAAATATAATACTAAACATCATAAAATATTTTAGAGTAATTATACTTCATCCTATATAGTTATGTGGTTTGAAACTGAAAAAAAAAAAAAAAAGTATTTAGACCAAAATAATGCATATGGGTAAAACTATATACATTTAATTGTCTTAATAAAAGTATCTGTACCTGTCTAACAGCAGTTACAATAAGTATCCTGTAAAATACTTTGGAAGGGAGAATTATGTACTTATGCTTACTTTTCATCTGGAAATAAAAATAACGGGGTTGGTAATTTTTAGGAGATATAAGCCCAGTAAATGAATACTCCCTGCTGCAAGTAAGGGAGTAACATTAAAAATCCGTTTGGGCTGACGAGACACATTTTGTGTTTCCTAGAAAAAAATCTTTAGGCATCAGGACACAGGTGAGAGGGAAAAGTAAGTTATGGCAATGGCAATATTTTCAAATGTGTTTCTACTGTGAAACAAGCAATGAAAAAAATGTAACAGGCCTGCTCTTGCTGGTATTTTAAGTATGATGACACAGCTTGAAGATGGCTTTTTACAAAACAGACTCTGGGTTTTAAACAAAATCTAAGCATGTTTAGAAGAGCTTTAATATAAATAAAGCATTCTGATATTTGATCTTAACATATTTTGCATACATCAAAGATAGGGACTAGTTAATCACTGACTTCCCAATATGTGATTTACATACTTGAGTACTCCTTTATATACCTATCTCCTATTTCTCTCTAGTTCTGAGTCTCATTTTGAAAAATGATTCAGTGGGAGATTCAAAAGACCACATTGTGATGTTTAGGACTGTAAAAACCAAAATGTAGGTACTCAAAACTCAATATACAGTGCTGATCTAGGTGCCTAGATATAACTATGCACCAAATACAGGAATTCAAATTAGTTTTCAAAACACCCAGCTTGCTGAGTGCTGGCATGTTAAGCACCACTATATGAAACTTGACTCTAAAATTTGGAAGCTGAAGCACCTTACTGGGGATTCAGAGCTCTGCTTTCATTCTGAGAATGAGACATTACTGAATACCAGCTCCTTTCTCTCTTCTATCTTGTTGCAGGAGCTTTCCCATGGAAGCTGCAAGTCAGAAACTGGAGTTTGAGAGCAAGCTGTCTCTGATTTGCTTTTTCCAGGTAATTCTATACATTCCACATCAATGATGTTTAATGTCTTGTTCAATAACTGACCTAATCTCTTAGGAACCTAATTGCAATTGCCTTTCACACTTAAGTGTCTTCATTTTACAAGTCATGGCTTCTGCAATTTAAAAAGGCTATACCTTTCTGGCAGTGGTCCCACATGTCAAAAATTCTTACAGGTTAGTTGCACACCAGACAGTATTTTTTCATACTCTCTCGTTGTCTGAGACAGTTTAAAATGCATGGCAATTGGCTGGAGGACTAAGGAAGGCATTGCTCTTACAGCTTTCATTTTTTCAAAGCCTGGCATCTGATATTATTTCTGCTTTGGAACAGGATAGTTGTTTTTGATGTTGTGCAGTGCTCTTACTTTTCATGTGAGCATATGTGCAACAGCCACTGTCTTAATGTGATCCAGGGGCTTCCACTGCTCCTGATGTAATAATTCTCTGTAGCTTCAGTAAAAGGACTAGGTCTATAGCTAAGGGCTAGAAAAGACTCATATCCTTTGCCATTGGGCACAAAGGAAAGATACATAATACATGCTTACCACTAAGTTAAGCACACGCTGTAGGTGGCTGATTCCCCAAACTACAATTTTCCTCAGAAGCACTCGAGAATTAAATTATTATAATTTCCTTAAATGAACTAATGGCTGACATAATCTCTTCTAACTCATCTCATGTAAAAGAACAATTGCAATATGTTGTGTTCTTCCCTTCCCATCTGTCTCCTGATGTCATTTGTGAACTTTCCCCCATTCTTAATATGTTCAAGGAAAGACTTTGGGAAAAAAAACCCACTAACTTTCAAAATCAAACCAATTTTGCTACATTGATATTATTTTATTCTTATTTTAGTGTGTCAGTAAAAGACAGTGCAGTTTAACTTGTCATCATGCCTTTGGGTGGAAACAGTAACAATGGAGCAACAGAAAACACTCAAATTTGATTACATATACAAAAAAAAACTATTCGTTAATAGATACACAGCTCAGATGAATGAGTTTGAGAATTCTTTGAGTCTCCTGTTAAAGTCCGATGGGAATTTCTATTGACCTAACAGCATTAGAGACAGAAATTAATTCATTTCACTTTGCTTATCTGTCTGTCTTGCCTCTCCTCCCCCTTTCATTTTAAGGAGGATGTTCAATCCTGGTTCAAGGCAAATCCTGAAATTCATTCTGTATTAATCATCATGGCATGATGCCTACAAGTTCCCTTTTCAGCACATTTCTTGGCTTCCACTCAGAACCATACAAGAGACATACAAATCTAATAATACCTTATTGTAATCTAAGTAAATCACAGTCCAGAGTGCAGTTTTAATTTAAATCATGCTTTATCTACAATCTCACACTCAACATAACCATTGCATCCTCTCAGAAAGGAGCAAAATTGTATAACAAGGAAAAGGTATTTTTTTCAAATTTCTATCAGGTTGCTTTTCATTTCTTGAGCCTATGTAAAGAACATAAAAAACATAAAGAACATTAAAAAGCATAATATTTAATTTGTAGCAATGTTAATTTTAATATTTTTTTCCTTAAAAAATGAAGAAAAATATCCTCTGCCATACAAAAGACAGAATGTAACAATTAGTTTTCTTTTTTATTTAATGATTTCATTATGATGTCTAAATTTGAAAAAAAAAACATTTCTATAAATTGCAGGGTTTATATTTGCTAGGTAACTTGCTTGCTGGAAGCAGACTTACTATTAAATAGCAGAAATTCAAAACGCTCTTTCTCTTCTACCCTTTCAAAGATTTTAAATAACAGAAGTAATAAAAACTTACTGATTCACTGTTATTAGCTTAAATTTATGTTCATTTTTTTCCTAGAAGAATTTCTTATGCAAGCAAATTTGAGTAACATGATTCAAATATTTCAGAATATATGAAGAAACTCAAATACATATATCTTCTCCTGGAAGACCATCCTAAGTTTTGAATATTACTGGAATATGTACAATTTTTTTGGAGAAGGGATTATTTTGTTATATAATAAATGTTGGTTCTCATTAATTATAGTATTAATATGGCAAAGTAGCACTCTATATTCAGAGAAGAAGATAAGCTTGCTCTTGCATTTAGCTGCCGTTGTATTTTGCTTTTACATAGATCTGATTATTAAAATTCTCAGCAAATCAAATGAAATAATTCTCATAATCTTTATTAATAATCAGTAACCAGGTTCCCTGATGTTTCTCTTCTTTTGATAAATCTGAAAATACATGTCATTCTGCAGCAAAGCAGAAATTCCCAAACACTAGTTTCCTGAAAGATAAGATGTCAAAGGCATTTTTAAAAATAATTTTGTATCTTTACTGACTTAATATGCAGAAACACATTTCTTCATGTTACTTATTACCCTATCTCTTTAATACTACATTTTATACAGCTTCAGATCAGCTTCATATCCTTATACTTATCTAGAGATTCCAGGCCTATAAAGGTTGTCACAGATAAGCATAATACATTAAGTGAACCTCTTTTTCAAAACCAGTTCTTAAATCTCATACAGGCTGAAACTCTACATAAAATAGCAGCAAAGGTCATATTGGGCAAAAGATTTTTTGGGGGTGACAAGGGTCAGAGACTGAATTACTGACATTGTTTTAATATCAGAAAACTTCTTTCAAAGAACTGGTTTTTTATCATCTATGTACCTATGTACTTATATACCTATGTACTAGTGCAGAGATTTTAATTTATGAGAGTTTCAAAGTTAAAGTGAACAGAAATGCCTCTATTGATTCTCAGGACCTGGATCAGTTCTTTTTGTTTTGGGCACAATATTTCAAGAATTTCTGCAAAAGCACAGAAAAAAAGGAAACTTCTTTAAGGCTAATATTTGAATACAACACAGAAAATGTTATTTAAATCTAGATAATCCATAGTCAGACGAACTGACATCCAGAATAATGAAGCATATGTGAATGCTGGATTTTTTTTTCCACTCAGCTAAAGACTGAAGCATTTTAGAATATATCCCTTCTCTCATCTCTGTCTAAGCTTAACTTGTCTTGATCTAAACTTCCACTAACTTTAATTTCCCTAAACTTTTCCCTAGCTCCCAGAAGCATTTCTTTTTCTAGGTGTCTGTATATTTTTCTGAGTACATATGTCACCCAGTCTAACAATGATCTTTTATGAATCATTTTCTGTTTTAGCTTTAAATATTTATATTTTCTTCTGTTGGTATTTTCATGTATTTGCTGTCACTTCGGAGAGGTTTTCCTGTTATTTCTTATTTATCTTCAATGAAGCGCACATTGTGAGGGATTTTTTTTCCTCTGTATTTTCTTCTTTAATGACTTTGCTTCTGACACTGTTATGAGCTGAAAAATGCTGCAGTTGTCACTTCCTTTTCCACGACTGAGCAGACAAAAGATAGGTTTTTGCAGCTCATGCACTTGACATGGAAAGTAACAGGGACAGGTGTTTTTTTTTCAGATTGCAAGTGTTTGTTTCAGTGAGTGTTATCCTTCAGGTTCAGTATTTTTCTACTCTACCCTCAGAAGCTCCCACCCTATTTCATACTTCCAGCAAACAAAGATATTGAAAGGATGTGACATCCACTTACAGCATAAGCAAATTGACAGTAATTTTTTTAACACTGAGATAAAACTTTTGGCAGAATTTAGGAAAAGTGAAAATTACGTCAGAATGTAAGACTGCTGCAAAATTTGAGTAAGCAGACCTAAACAAATCAATGAGGCTGAATTAACTCTTTTGGAAACACTTTAATGACATGTATCTATGCTTAATGTGAGAAAAAAGTTTGCACTACAGTACTCTAAATAATTACTTAGGAAAACAATCAAGTTATATCTCTTTTTCCATATTATTTTTGTTAGTTGAAGATTTTCAAGAAAGCAGGTGGATATACCAGGACATCTCACAGACTCTCATATTTAGGCAAATGAATTACTGCAATAATTGGGAGGCTCAGAGCTGTTATTATTCTGAAGAGCCAACTCAGTTAATTTTGAAGTAGCCCCATACTCAACCCAATTCAGCTGCCTGTAATTCAAGGCCTAGTTTAATTCAAAGCAGCTGTGTGACTTTGGATCAATTTTACTGAGAAAGTTGTTGCTAGTGTGAAAGGTTTGAAAAAGTCTGTTCTTTAAAACCACAAAAAATAAAGAAACTAAAACAGAGACAAAAAGGTACCTGGTAAAATGGTGAGAGTTTCCAGCTCCAAAAAGATTCAAGGTTAAAAATATTGACATCAAGATCTTTTCCAGCCCTCTCTCCCCGGCACAGGAGATCAATTAGAAGACACCAGCTCAGCAATATTGAGGGTCATCCCACTACAAAATGCAACAGAAACTCACTTTTCCCTATGCAACTTCATTATGAAGATAGTATTGATCACTGTAGTAGTCTGTTAATCTTAGTAATATGCTGTGTATAGTAGACAATAAATTATTGTTTTGTACTCTCAAATAATCTGTTTCTGTAGTATCTTGGCACATGCTAAAAGTCACCAGAAAAAGAGACTGAACACAAAGAGAAAATGTTAAAGTAAGAAACTGAGAAAAGCTGGGAAGTGAATTTCTCCATTTCTTTAACATTATGTCTGGAAAATAAATAAGTAAAAATCAGATATGGTTATGATTCTTCTGCAGAACTTAAAAAGGTGGATGTTATTTTGCAACTCTTTGAATTATGCTCTCCATAGGAACCTTTGCCTTCAAGTGTCATGTTCTAAGTAGGAAGAACAAGTAATGAATGCCTACAAGGTGAAATACATGAGAGGGTAATTAACAGAGACTTTAGCCCTGGAGATGATAGCACATTTCACTGTGAGAGCTGAATTTTGTCCATGTATGTAGCTAAGATTTCCTGTCTAAACAGCCCCATTATCAATAGCTCTATAATCAGGAATTCCTCTACTCAGCCAGAACCGAAACAGCCTAGATATAATATAAAATTAGCACAGCATACAAAATCAACTGCTGTAGCAAAAGTAGCATCAGTGTACCTGTTAGATAAAACTATAGCCATAGTAATCTGTTTAGATTTAAACAGGGCGTGTCATGCTTTGGCTGTTTTCACTCAGACTGAGCTGAAAATTTGTTTTGCAACAACTAAAAGCCTAATAGTATCAAACACTACAATCATGAACACGGGGAAAAAATGGAAGATGAAAATTCCTTCATGTAATGAAGCAGAGATGCAAATTAAACTTACTTCAGAAGAGCCAACAAAGCCACATTCACTTCCCATTTTCTATAGCTTCCTAAGCTTCTGTGTGCAAATTACTAATGAATAAGAAATATGACTCAAGGTGACGCCTTAAGTTTTAGCTTTCATATACTTTTCAGATTCTGTACTGTATTGGTGTGTGACTCTGAACTTCATATAATGTGTTAGCAAGTTCTCTTCACAGTTTAGTTAGACAAAACAATCCTTTTCCAGCCTGAGCACCAAGGACATCATTGCAGCTTCAGGCCCAAAAAGTGTAAACAGTGAATTGAGGAGAGCAATCTGGGAGGATGGGACTTCATAACCTGAAGCTGTAATTGGACAATTAATCCCAATATGAAGATGGACCAAAACTTACAAAAGTGTGAAAACTCGTGACCCAGGGTCCACCTTGTATGCAGCCATGGCCAGGCTCTTGTACTGCTCAAAGTGTATCCTTTGCAGGTCTTTTAATAAATACCTACTTTATTCCTTTAACACTGTCTAGCCTCTGTTCTAGGTAGCTTCTCAAGGCATCAAAAGTTGCACTGAATAGTTCTACCAAAGTAATGCATATCTTACAAAGCAAAGATGGTGCTAACAACCAGACTAAATCAGCAAGCCAAAGACATGGATGGAAAGGCTGTGGGAAGGTTACTAGGAAAATCCCTATTTTCATGACATGGAAATTACTCCCTTCTTTGTGTCTATGCTTTCGAAGTGGAGAACAACAGAAAATTATCCCTCCTCATGAGATCACCTGGCACAGGTAGTTCTGGGATGTCCTGCTCTATCATTTTTTGCAAAAGCTTTGAGGAGACCCGAACACATCCAAGAGATTACCTAACAGTGAAACATTATGGATAAATGAGGTCCATACGGTTCTGGAGCTCATCTTGTCTCTTTCACTCAGTGCTCAGAATATTTGTATGGACTTCATCAGAAACCTTAAGCTGGGAAATAACCCTTTTGGGAAAGTCTGAAGTCCCTCAAAGGGAGTTTTAGTTGCACTGTATTTTATTGTATAAGAAACCTTGCATTGTGGATTAAGACCATCGTAAGAAGGCAATTGGAGGGTGAATCATTTTTGTTGAAGGACAATTACCAGAAAGTAATTCTTCTGCCTTTCTCCTACAAAAGATGCAGCTTGGACAAAGCATATTTGCCTCAGTTCTGTACTAGAATAATAAATTTTATTTTTCCCGATTTCTTTTTATCCTTTTTCTTAATTTGATTCTAAAATATAACTGTTGAATTCTATTTATGGCTCAATTTAAGACATGAATTAGATTCTACCTACCTCCTTCTCTCTAGAACTAGCTACCTGATATTGATAATCTTCAATTTACTGAATACGGGAACTCTAATTCCTTTCCTATGTTTATTTTACTTTAAAATAACTAATTTTGCCTCACTTGTATTGAAGTGACCCTGTATTTTCAGTATGTCTTTTGAGGCAATGATCATTTAATGTGAATCAGTTGCAGCTCTTTTAAATATGACCTGAACATCTGATAATAACCTTTTTTGGGTGTATCTGTTCTTTAAATTACAAACAAATCTCACTCAAAAAAGATCTATTCAAAGTATCTCTGAAATCACAGTATTCCCTTATCAGCCTCATCATTACTATGCAATTGCTGATGCTTTCTTTTCCTTGTTGCAAAATCTAAGAGACATACAAAATGTAGGTCTTCCCACTTTTACTAAAAGCCTTTGAAGTTTAAACCATTGCACAAAACAGCTGTAATGACATTCTTTTATTTTAGTGTCTTATCAGTATCATATTCTATCATGTAATGGAATAATTTTCCATCTTGAATGTCATATGGATAGGAAGAGAAAGACTTTTGTTTGGCTTTGTTTTGTTTTATTTATTTTCATTTAAGTATCATTAGATAACTCTAGACTTTCAATATATCCAGTTTATGATATCTAAAATTAATTTAAATCTTCTAAATTTTATTAAAAAGCAGTAGTGTTTAATTCTACTGATAATTTTCTTTGTAGAATTTCTTCACTTCTTTTATTTATCCAAGTACTAATTTTCATTCAAGATTTTCTGGGTAAGGACTGGTACCTAAGAGTAGAGAAAAAAAATTTAGGAAGTTTAATTATTCAACAGTATTGTTCTGTAGAAAATTTCAGTGTGCAGGAAGAGAAAAAGAGCACTTTAAAATGTTTGCTTTTGTTTTTATTTTGTAATTCAGTTGTTTACATCATTTGGAGCTACAAAAAAGAGGTGATTTTTTTCTGAATTTTATTAACAGTTGAAGTGATTGGATCATATGGAACATTTTTGTCAAGCAGTGTGTATTGAACTTTCTATGAGAAATGTTGTTTTTTTCCAGAAGACTGCAAAATATTAGATATAGCATAGGATTATGAGATATCCCCAGGAATTTACAGTAATGTCGAGACTAAGACATTGGCAAGAGGATCGTGGAGTCATGTGACAGGCTCAGAAACAGAAGAGAGAAAAAAATCAATTTAAGAAGGTTGTACAGAGGTTCCTAAACTGTCTGGTTAGAAGGAACAACAGGGTAAAGGGCTACTAACTATTCATTACCTTGAGTTCTTTCATAATAAGCTTTGAAGCTGAAAATAAAATTATCCTTATTGCCTAATTAAAGTTAGGGTGGGGTTTTTGTTTTGGGGTTTCCTATGTTTGTTTGGTTTTGTGGTGATTTAGCACCAGCTGGAAATTGAACTCATTGACCAAGAAGAACTGGAGAGTAACCAGCCAGGTTATGCAAAATTATTACCAGTTCACCTGGTGGTTAAGGATGGCTTTGGGGGTTGCTGACCACCAGGGACCACCAAAGGACATCAGGACATCAGAGTGCATGCACAAAGAAGAGGGAATGTGTGTTAATGATTTCAGAGAAATTATTATTATGTGTACATTCATTACAGCAAAATCAATGAATATGTATGTCAAATACTGTATATAAACAGGAGGTTTTTCTGTACTTAGCATGCATGATATTTTGGAGGAGATATCCCCTCCTCCATCCAGCCAAATAAAGAATACCTGCTTCTTTATACTACATTGGTCTTAAGCAGTTTAATTTTTACCAATTTTTTGGTAGTAACGCAGTGTTGGTTTTCCAGCACATCACCTCAGCCTACATGACTATGTCAGTTTGATACTTTCTAAGTTCAAAGACATTACTTCATCATTAAAAATTTTTAAGTGTTTATCTTCTGTAGCATTTTCTACTGTTCTGATGAGTCTCAGTGCTTGCAAAATACTTAATAACTTGTGCCATGGATTTCTATAGATTTAAAGATCTCCTAAAGAGTTGTCTCCTTTTGGTTTGAAACTGGCATATTTATTTGATATTTCACATTTATTTATCTGGGAAAACAGCACCACTATTCATGACCTTACAGGCTTTTGTCATATCTGATGTTCA